>NC_141544.1:78465274-78585274 GCF_021556685.1 Rattus norvegicus
CAATTAGAACCAATCACCAATACTTAGGCAACAGCGTCAAGCAGATCTCTTTCATAGCTTGGGGTTGAAGGTCTTTTAATGTAATCAGAACTGATACGCCGTTTCCTTATTGTCCTGGAGCCAGGCAGGCCTCACTGGCCTCCCCGCTCATCCTCTCCATGGAGCTGGCAGGCCTTACTGGCCTCCCCGCTCATCCTCCCCACACCATCTTTCCACTTCGCAGTGGCTGGGGCTTGCCTTCTGCCTGAGTCCTCGGGTGCTGTGGAATGCGTCGGGAATCGAGGCATTCTGTGCAGTCCTACTCATAACACAAAGTCTGGATCGGCCTGAGTCTCCTGCTGTTGTTAAATGAATAACTGAAAGATACAAACAGTATGTTGTCATTGCTTGATTTGAACATTAACGTCTCAAGCCAGATTCCTACCTGGTTTTTTTCCCACAGAGTCTTACAGACACAGGGTGCCGCTTCACAAGCCCACAGACTTCGAGAAGAAGATCCTGCTGTGGTCAGGCCGCTTCAAGAAGGAGGAAGAGATCCCAGAGACAATCTCGTGAGTGCTGAACTGAGGGCTGTGTGCAGCCTGTGCTTCTCGCTGACCTGTAAAGGAAAGAGCAGAGTGCATTTGAGTTCTGTTTAAAATCTACTCACCAGATGTAGAACATTCC
Organism: Rattus norvegicus; assembly: GCF_021556685.1. Taxonomy (NCBI): domain Eukaryota; kingdom Metazoa; phylum Chordata; class Mammalia; order Rodentia; family Muridae; genus Rattus; species Rattus norvegicus. The sequence continues at coordinate 78,465,941 of NC_141544.1, forward strand.
TCATTCTCTGCATGTTTCCTCTTTGGCGAGTACCCAGACCAGAGAGTGTTGGAAAAGTGTTTAGTGTGTTTCCTAGTGACTGAAGGATCTGTGGGGTACTAAAGTTTAGTCTAGCTCCAGAGCAGAGCAATCGGCAGTGCACACCCCTTCAGTTGGTCTTTAAGCTTAGCAGAATGACCATAACTACATCCTACAAAATCCACCCAAGTATCAGCCTTGAGACTAATAGTGTTGTCCTGCTTCAGTCTGGATCTTAAACATCATCCAAATGCCCACAGGTGGTGACACTCTTAGGAAGTCATAGAAACACTAAGAGGCGAGGCCTGGGCAGGTGGTGCTAGCACATGCCTTAGTCCTGGCACTTGGGAGACAGGCAGGTGAATTTCTGAGTTTAGGGCCAGCCTGATTGGTCTATAGAGTGAGTTCCAAGACAGCCAGGACCACATACAAAAACCCTATCTCAAAACCAAAAGGGGTGGGTGTAATGGGAGACCTTCAGGAATCTAATGTCCTCTTCAGCCCTTTTGCTTCCTTCAAGGTAAGTGCTGCCCCACCCCACCTCACACACTTCCAAAGGGTATTCTGCCCTCACATAGACGCAAATCTGCAGGTGCATTAATCTTGGACTAAAAACCTCAAAGACCCAAGCAAATCGAATCTCAAACTCATCCAACACTGGTCACCTTGGGTATCCCTCCGGTAACAAGGAGAGGTTTCCTCTCCCAGCTGCCTCCCTAACCCTCGGCTGCAGTTAGACTCTCAGAATTTCTGACCTCTGCAGGTCCCTCCAGCCAGGATTTTGCAGCTTCAGTTAGCACTGTTGACACTTTGAACTGGAAGACTTGGGGCTTTATGAATTGCCATGTGTGCTGAGAGATGTTTAACCACATCCCTGGCCTCTACCCTCTTGATGTCAGCAGGACTCTCTTCAAAAGTGTCTCCAGGCACTGTCACACATCCCTGGGGCAAACTTGTCTCAGGTAGAAGCGTTGCTCAGCCTTGTGCTGAATGGCCAGCAAGTTGGCCGGGAGTGAAACTCTCCCCTGTAGTCATTCTCCTCCTCAAAGTAAGGGACTTGACTAATTTCCCTGTCAACACGAGACTATTCCTGGGTCTTCTGGCTCTGGTCTCAAGTCACAGTTGAAAAAGACCAGGGTTCAAGCAGCACATCTTGTCCAGATAGACAGGTTGTATCTGCTTCGTGTTCATAGAGCCCTGCTGCCCCTGCTGGTTGAGCATTCGAGAGCACATGGTTGTCACTGGAATCACTCCAGAGGAAAGCCTTAGTCTTCCTTAACCCAGCTCTTACTTGGGCCCTGGTTTTCTGATATTTTAGCAAAAACAAGATGATCTATACCAGGAGGTGGGACGTGGGGAAGGGGTGCTGTTCAGTGTTTGTTCAGCAAACCTTGCCTCCCGTGTCTGGTTCAAAGACCTTCTCAGAACTGATACTATCTTGCCTTTTATTGTTATCATTATTTGAGGATTTCATATGTACATAAAATGTGATTTGATTTAATTTAGCCACTTATTCCTCCAGCTCCTACCACATTTTCCTTCCAAATTCATGTGATTTTTTTTTTAAACCAAATGTGTTCCTTTTGAGATGGGTGGCAACTGTCATGGCCAAGTTTAAATATGTTTCCCTTTGTAAATGGTCTCTAAGTGTAAACTGTGCCACTGTTTGGGAAGATCGTAAGTTAGATTAGTTGTCAATCATATTAAACAGTGTCCTTTTAAGTTGCTTTTAAAAACTACAGCTTGCAGAGGGTCCAACAGGCTGCATAGAGACTGGAGCTGTGTGGCTGGGAGCTCACATGTCAAACTGTAAGCGGGGAATAGAGAGGGTGAAGTAGGAAAGGCATGTGGCTTTGGAGACCTCAGAGCCTGCCCCCGGCTTCATACTTTGTCCAACAAGACTACGCCTCTTAATCCTCCTCAAACAGTGGCACCCACTGGAAACAAAGCCCTGATTGAAGGGCAGAAAGAATGCTAGCTCTGTGTCCTTGCCCAGGGGTAGACATGACAAGATTCTAGTCTGGGGCCAGGGCCTCAAACAACTTAAGGTTTTAGTTCCTGGGAACCTACCCTTTCCCCTGAAGAAACTGGACTCGTCAGTCCCAAGCCACTAAGTGCTTGATTGGTGACACACTTGAGGTAGCCGATGTTCCTTCCAGGCAGCATTGCGTGATTAGCTTCTTGCTGCCTTTATCCCACTGTGTGAAAGCTTCTACGGACTCTGACCCATTCCCACACCTTCCTCTCAAACTCTCTGAGATTCCGCACTTAATAAACGTGCTTGGCATAAGTCATCGGCTGGTCCTGACTTTCCGTCTTCTTTATTCCCTCATCCTCAGTCCTCCCCCTTAGGAACCTATCACTGAAGAACAGCCTGCTGGTCCAGGTCACCAAGTATTTATTTGCTCTAGACTGTGGGGAGATATTCTCATTCAAATCACACCTGTTAAAAATGGTTTTGTTTCTTGTTTGTTTTTGTGGCCAGCAAGATCTCCAATGATTTCAGTTAGGCAGTTGAGCACTCACTGTCTTTAGAATGTGTCCGCTTCCTCCATCCTGCAGGCCCAGCTTCAGCAACTGGAGAGCTCCACACACACTTCAGCCTCCCAGCCCAGCTCCTACATCACATATGCATGTTCAGGGTCCTTCTGCCTGGGCTCCTCCAGGGCAGTGTTTGAAAGCTGTTACCTTTGCTGATGCTAGGTAACAGGGAAGGACATAAAAAGCACTCCAGTCCCGTTATTTATGGGTAATGTCACACCTGCTAGGTAGACAGACCCCACCTGGAATTCATGTGTCCTGCCTTGAGGCTCTCCTAGGTACCATACAGCGGTTGAGCCACACCTCGTGCCTTCCTTCAGGCTCATAAAGCCTTCTCTCATTCTATCTTAATTTACTAGTATTTATTTAGTGTCTTGGGTAGTGCTTGTGACACAGCAACTGTGTCAACGTTAGACAACTTACACACGTCCCTTCCACCATAGGGGTCCTGGGAACCCGATTCAGGCACTTTGGCCTATGTGCAACCTTCTCTTTAGAGGCTCTTAGGCCTCTTCGGTTTTGCCTGAGAAATTCTCCATGAAGCCACATAGGTCAGCAGTCAGTTACAGGTTCTAGGCACTTCCCAAAGAGCACAGGCTCTGTTGTCAAAGAGCTCTGGCAAACCCTTCACGACAAGATTAACACTATGGGACCATCGGTAAGGGTTTTTCACTGGCCAGACGATCTCAGGCCTTACCAGCTGGAGAAAAGTGACCATTTAGTGCATTATTTGAAATGAAGCCTAAGGTTTGTTTTGTTTTGTTTGTTTTGAGACAGTCTCTGTGTAGCCCTGGCTATCCTAGAACTTGCTATGTAGAACAGGTTAGCCTTGAATTCCCAAAGCTGCTCCTGCCTCTGCTTGGGTTCAAGGCTTCTGCCATTATTCCCAGCAAACATGAATTTTGTCTGAAGTGCACTTTTAGATGAATTGGTAAAAATGGAAAGACTGAATTGGTAACATAGTTTCTAACCTCCCCCAACCCTAAGTCCAAAATTAGAGTAATCAGGGATGCAGAGATGGCTCTGTGGTTAAAAGCACTGGCTGCTTTACCCAGATGGGAGGTTCAATTTCCAGAACCTACATATAGCTTACAAGCTTCTATAACTCTGGCCCTGGGGGATCCGAATCCAGTGCCCTCTTCTGGCCTCCTCAGATACTGCATGGATATGGTGCACAGACACACATGCAGGCAAAACACCCATACATAGGAAGTTTAGAACTGGGTAAAGTCGAGCCTGGTGTGGTGGCACATGCCTCTAGTTCCAGCACTAGAGAGGCAAAGGCTGGCAGATCTCTGAGTTCAAGGCTAAGCTGGTCTCTAGTGAGTTCCAGGACAGCCAGGGCTACACAGAGAAACCCTGTCTCAACCCTCTGTTCCTTCAAAAAGTGGAAAACTGGAGTACACAAAGGATATTCACTCCTCCATGTTTGTTTTCTTTCTGAACCATGTTTTTGCTATAATATAAGCTCATAGCAGAGCCTTTTGAGAGAAGAATGAGTTCAAGGCCAGACTGGACTAGAAAGCAAGAAAGACCCTATCTCCAAAAAGAACAACCAAAAATATAGAGTTGTGAGCTTGGCCCACCCTCTCCAAGGTAGTACGAGGTCCCTAGGTCCTAGCTTCTTTTTCTATTTATAGACACCACTGTGTGCATCGTGATGCACAGAACATCTGGCCCTGCTACAGGTTTAGAAAGAAAAGAGTTAACAATGTTTTTCTCCCCCTGTTACTAGGTTTGAGATGCTTGACGCTGCAAAGAACAAGATCCGGGTGAAGGTCAGCTATTTAATGATTGCCCTAACAGTGGCAGGATGCGTCTATATGGTTATTGAGGGCAAGAAGGTGAGAGTGGGCTCCTCTGTCTCTCCACGCCCTCCCCAAAGATGGGGAAAAGTGGTGATTGGCATGTCCATTTGCTCTGAGAACGGGAATACCTCATAGTAATTTATTGGCTCCAAGAATACTTTGTCTTAATTTACTGACTGGATGCTTACTGCACTCTAGGCTCTTCTGAGTGGTGTCCTCTGCACCTACAGCCTTGCTAGAGAGATGCTACCACAGGAGGAGGAAACGGCAGCCTAGGAGGCTTTAGCAGCAGAGAGAGCGAGCTCAGCAGGCAGAGGCCTGATGACATAAGTTCAGTCCCTTCATCCCAGTAGGCAGTAGGAGAGCCCTAACTCCTAAGACTCATCCTGGACTCTCCACATGCTCCATAGCTCATGTGTGTCCACATGCGCATCCATAGCTCATGTGTGTCCACATGCACTCCATAGCTCATGTGTGTCCACATGCACTCCATAGCTCATGTGTGGCCACATGCTCATCCATAGCTCATGTGTGTCCACATGCTCATCCATAGCTCATGTGTGTCCACATGCACTCCATAGCTCATGTGTGTCCACATGCACTCCATAGCTCATGTGTGTCCACATGCACTCCATAGCTCATGTGTGTCCACATGCACTCCATAGCTCATGTGTGTCTGTGCCTGCACACACGCAGTAAATAACTTTTTAAAGTAGTCTTGGCACTTTGCCCACAGTCATGCATCTCCCTAATGACAGAATTTGAACCTAGACATAACTGAGGTGAGAGTGAAATTCCTCCTCGGTACATAATGTGTTCTACAGCACAACTGTTAAGCTCCCTTACTGGATGTGAGAACCTGAGAGAGAAGCTTTCTCATCGACAGGCTTTACAATGAAAGCCCTGAAGCTTACACACACACCGTACACCTTCCAAAACTCATAGTAAGTAAAAAGACAAAAACTTAAAAAGAAAAAATTGAAATGTCCTATTAAACCGTCTTGTTATTAAGATATGGTTGCTTTGGAGGCTGGAGAGATGGCTCAGTGGTCAGGCCCTCTTACCGCCTTTGCAGAGCATACCTGGGTTCAGTTCCCAGCACCCACGTGGCAGTTCACAACTATCTGTAACTCCAGTTCCTGGGAACCTTTTTAAAGAAGGGCTTGTCAACTGATCTTCTCCTGAGCAACTCCAGAGTGAGAAGGAAGTGAGCTGGTGACTCTGCACGCCCTGCAGTCACATAAAAGCCATTTCAGTCTGGCCTCCGAGGAGCACAAAGGGTCAAGGGTGCTGACCTGGGTGAAGTCCTCTTGAAAATGAGCCTGTCCCACTTCACTTTTCCCATCTCCCCACTTGACCTCTGACCTCCCATTCATGGTTCTCAGACTAAAACCTTTAGAAGCCTGTGCACAGGCACATGGGTTTCTAGAACTCCGAGAAATGGCTGGCTGACGTTAAAGATCTTCAGAAGCAAACTACCCCAGGACGTCCTCCAGCACCTTCCAAGGGTGTGTGCTGGAATGAAAAGCCTTTGAGCTAAGATCACTTAGAAGAGATAAGTTAGTTACCAGCTTGCTTCATCCTTACCATTGACAGTTGTTTCCCGTCAGTCTCCTCCCCCCACCAAATTCTTCACATGTGAAGTAATGCGGATGTCAGAAAATCCCAGCTTCTGAGGCTGCTAGATCCATGTACTTGACATAAACACTGATCTGACCACATTAGCTCCACACAAGTTTTAACAGTTCCCATTGAGGAAGCCAAGGAAATGGAGGCTGCTCCCCTGCTGCCAGCTGCTTTGAAAGGGTGAAGTTCAGGGATGATTCTAGAAGTCATAAGGGGTAATATTTGGGGAAAGCCTGGGATTCCCGAAACTGTTTTATTAAAAGAAAAAAGGGCTAGAAAGGGAGGGAGGGAAGTGTATGCACAGATTAGGGAAGCAAAGAGGGGAAGAGAGAAATGAAGATGAAGTGGTACATCGGGAAAGGAGGGAAGGACGTGAGGAAGACTCAGGATTGGAGAGAGTGCGTACGGGCAGGAGGGGGAGCTGTGTGCTTCTTGGATGGGCTGTTGGGTTCCCAAGTCAGAAGGGAGTGGAAAGTGTGTAGAGGGCATGACTGTCCAGTGTCCAGGCAGCTGACCACCTGGCCTGTGCTGCAGTTAACCCACTGTTCTCAGAATGAGGGGAGAACAGCCTTCCAAGCCTGCTGTCATCTCTTCAAATGTCTTTCCTTTTAGGCTGCAAAAAGACATGAGTCTTTAACAAGCTTGAACCTAGAAAGGAAAGCCCGTCTGAGAGAGGAGGCAGCTATGAAGGCCAAAGCGGACTAGACGTATTTGTGCTGGATTTGGAAAAGCCAGGAGTACGGTTGCAACAAGAAGCCTGCTTTAGAAAGGATAAGGGCTGGGGATTTAGCTCAGTGGTAGAGCGCTTACCTAGGAAGCGCAAGGCCCTGGGTTCGGTCCCCAGCTCCGAAAAAAAGAACCAAAAAAAAAAAAAAAAAAAAAAAGGATGTGATCTGAGACCCACTTTGCAGACATGTGCACAGATGTGTTCCACTTCCCTATTTCTGCTGTAGAGAAACAAGTAAATTTTCTTAGAGAATGATTTGTCTGTGTTTTGTTCCTTTGATCCAAGTAAAACCTAACCTCCCCACTTCACAAAGTGGAAACAGGCAAATGATTCCAAACTTAGTATTATCTCTTTGGAGCGTCGGGTATGTTATCTAGTATCTACTCACCTACCAAAGGTGACGTGTACATCCTGAGACATGGGCCTTGTACGTTTCTCTTCGGCATACCTTTCTGACAGGATAAGAAGCCAGGGTGCCTTTGTGGAGGCTGGCTCCCCAAAGCCTCTAAAGAAACCAGACCATGCACTGAATAGTCTAGCATGCCAGTAAGAGGAGGCATTTTGGAGAGCCTTTAAGAATGCCCTAGCCAAGAGTTTTGAGGCGCTTATCATTCATCATGGACTTGCTGGTAGGGGCCGCCCACTGTCACCTCCTACTTCATGGCTTGGCTCCCAATTAGTTTCTTTTCTTTTTTTTTTTTTTTAAGATTTGTTTATTTTCTTTTGATTATTGAGTACACTGTAGCTGTCTTCAGACACACCAGAAGAGGGCATCAGATCCCATGACAGATGGTTGTGAGCCACCATGTGGTTGCTGGGATTTGAACTCAGGACCTCTGGAAGAGCAGTCAGTGCTCTAACCACTGAGCCATCTCTCCAGCCCTCCCAATTAGTTTCTTTTCTACTCTCAGGGAATTACATTTTGTACTTATGGAACTGCTGGGCCTGTCCTTGTTAGTGTTTGAAAGTAAACACGGCTATCAGTACATCTTCATTAGCCTTGTCCTTGTGCTTCCTAGGTGTCTGGTATTCAGGTAGTTTCTGCTGAAACACTTCACTGGCTCAACGCCTCCCTAGTGCTAACAGATGGCACCATCATAGCCACCACACACACTAGTTCTCAGAGTTATAGTTGTACCCCATGCCACTGTTGGGAAATTTGATGAGACACATTACAATGCAACGCTGCCAAGGGCTTCAGTTTCTAATGGTCCTGATGCTGCCCGTCTATATGTACTTTCTGCCTTTGCTTCATTTTAGGTATCAAATGCTTTTATTTTTATCACTTGCACATTTATCGTCAAAAGGCACTGTGTGTTGGATTGTGTGTTCATTCATAGAACAAACCAGACTGTGATTTATTGTCCCCAACTTGACAGATTAATTTGGCAATTTGATGCCCCATCGTGTAGAATAACACCAAAAATATTCGAGTGAAATGTAAAACATCTCCAATTCTCCCAGTACCTCCCTAATGTCACTGCCCTTAATGACCTCCCAAACCAGAGGCTACAGGTCCCTCCTCCCCCTCAGTCATCCTGTTGTGTCACCTTTCTAGATATTCCAAAAACCATCCCCCTCTGGGAAAGCTATTGAAAGAGAACGAGACACTGTCCAGGGATGAACACACGAGATTCTAGCAGGCCTTGAGATTAGGCCTCAAAAACCCCAGGTCCTAGACTTTTTACAGGGTCTCATTTTGCAAGTTAAAATGTCTCAGTCTCATACAAGGACAATTTGTTGAGCCATGCCAGAATTCAAAGAAACCATCCTTTCAGTTTTGTGTCTAACTTGGCTTTCCTCATCAGTAGTCACTCGACCATATTTTAATTGTCTTGTCGTTTTCTAATGCTGCCGATGCAATGATGTTTTCTGTAGGGTGACAGGCTGCTGAGATCACAACATCTGTGTGACCTTGTAACCTCTGTACAATCTCTTTGGTCTGAAGGTTCCAGATGTAAACCATGTTGTCCTCTGAACCAGACACAACCCACTTTCTACCAGTAACAGAGAAACTGGCAAATATACAGTATTTCTCATTCTTATGACCAGTGTATGTCTTCAGGCATCTGCCCCTACTGTAGTCCCACAGTTTAAGAGTACTGTCCAAAGTTGCAGTGAGAATGTATTTACCATTTGGAGAAAATTTTACAAAAGACACGGGAGGGTTACCTTCATCAGCAAGTGTTCTTAAACACTGGCCTGACGCAGCATCCCAAATTCTACAAAGACCATCATAGCTTCCGGACACTATCAAGGACCCATTACAATGAAAATGTACGGCAGAAATGGGGTCCGAATGAGCAGACAAAGTCTTGAGGCACTTTCCTGTTTTCACTTCCCATATTTTCACACTCTCATCAAAAGATCCTGAAACGATGAGGTTGGATGGTGGGTTGAAATCACAGCAGAAGACGAAATCGCTGTGCCCCTTCAGTGTTTTCAAACATTTTCCAGATCTCACATCCCATAACTTGAGAGTTTTATCGTCTGAGGCAGAAACCAGACGACTAGAATCTGAAGACCAGGCAACATCTGATATTTCCAGACTGTGACCATAAAGTGTTTTCTTACATTTCCCATCATAAGCTCCCCAAATTATAATTAGTGCATCAGCTGCAGAACTTGCTAGCCACTCGCCATTAGGACTAAACTTAACAGATGATATGGCCGCCGAGTGCCCTGCAAGAGTAAGTCTGAGAGCATAGTTGGGTTTCTGTGGCTCTTCCACCCGCTGTGGGGCAGAGAGGGGCGACTGTGCTCTCTCCGCTGGCAGATGCTCGGTTGCCATGGATCCGGCTCGACAATCTGCGCAGGCGTCCGGCCCCGGCCCCAAACCTTACAGAAGATAAAACTTGCCGTTGGAAGGCGGACGGTTTTGATTGTAACAGGAGATCCTCTTTAAGGTCCGTTCCCAGTCAACAGCAAAGTTTGGAACACTCCGCTCTTGCTTTCTTCGATAGCATCACAGATCACAGTGGTCCTGGGATCCGTAATCGTGCCGGGTGCTGTTAAAGGACTAAGACGACCAGCGGTGATTGGGGGCTGCACCTAAAGTCGTCTTCCACGCCCTCCCAAGCTCCAAAATGTCGGGAAATAGTGAGCAACGGATGACGTCACACGAATCAGGATTTGAGAGGCTCAAGCAGAGCCCAGGACGACGCCAGGTACACACCCTTCCAGGCTGCGCACGCGCCGAAGGAGGTCAGCATTTGCTTCCGGTTCTCCGGAACAGGAAGCTGACACTGAACCGGGTTTTTTCCCTGAGAGGTTTGGGTGCAGGAAGGGGAGCAGCAGGCACTTCAGGAAGGCTGTGCATATTGAGGGGGCTTCTGCCCACGCCTACCCCGACTGAGTCTAGCTGTCACAAGGTCTGCTTTTGTAGCAAGGAGACTGAAACAGAGCCAATGCACAGACTCTAAGAACCCAAGATTTTGACGGGAGCAATCAGCAAACCTTTGGTTTTTAACCCAGAAAGTTTACGCTTCCGCAGGAAATAGATAGTAATTCAGGTTCTTGATACGTCAGAGCTCTGTCTTGTCAATAAAGCAAGACTGCATGCAACTGCCCTCTTCATCAGGAACATTTTGTTTCAGTGTGTCCTTTTTTACTGGTACTTTCTGATAGTCATGTCATAGTCGAACCTGAACTCATGGTCCTAATGACTCCCATTTCCAATGTGTTGAGGCTGCAGGTGTGGACCATCATTTCTATTCACGAGGGGGCAGGGACCATGGTGTTGACCCAGGGTTTCGGGTTTCACTGTTGCCCAGACTAGACTAGAATTTAAAGCCTGAACCTCCAGAGTACTGGGATTACAGGATTGCTACCACACCCGGATTGCCTCTTTTTTGTACCGCGTCCGTTGGTGCTGGTTACTGGCCAAGCTCCCATTCCAGCCCCTTTAAATTGGTGAGGAGAGAGGAAGAGGGGAAGAGAGAATGGATTACTCTCGTTGATTAGGTGTATGTTTTGTCTGCGTGTGTGTGTGTACTTTGTGAATGCACTACTCAGGGTCAGAAAAGGCATCCCATTGTCTTGAAATTGGAGCTGCAGATGGTTGTGAGCTGCATATTGGTGTTGGGAATCCAGTCCAAACCCTCTGAAGAGCAGCCAATGATCCTAACCACTGAGCTACATCTTAACTGTGACTTCTGATATAGAGACTATATCATCAATTCAAAACTTTCCATTTTTATTAACTCACCTAAAACACATTGCATAGCTAAGTAAATACATATTTTTATAATGACTAAAAGCCAAAATGAAATAATGGGTAAAACCTAGGAGCTAACAGGATGGTGCTGGTGGTTTAGTTCACTACTACACACATGAGGGACAAAAGGTGCACAAATTTGATGTCGGTAAGATTTAGACGTGACTTTACTTTGAAGAGTAAAAAACAGTTTGATTTGTAGGATATTTGTTTATAAATAGCATCGGGACTTCCAGAAAGAAAAAGCTGTGAATAACAGACTTTTCGTCATTACTCATATTCTTGTATTAACAAACTATCCTAACAAATTAATAGGATTTGCTTGGTTCTTGGGGAGGAGTGGGCTTTGGTGACTGTGTTCAACAGGAAATAGTAATCCCCAGGTGGCAGCAGTCAAGAGTAGAATCTTGAGTTCCTAAGCAATATCATGCCTATCCTTTTCTAACAACCTACCCTTCTCATAAGACAAGGTGACCTCTAAGTTTTGTTCATTGAAAAAAATCAGAACTGTTTCTCCCAAGCCTCCCATCTATATAACACAAATGCTCATTTCCCACCTCCTCAGTAGTTTTTAAATAGAAGTACTGAAAGTCATTTTTTAAAAATGTGCCAGACTTACATGGCCTTGGATGATTACTCCTTTCAGGGCTGTTTTAACTGGTTTCCTTAAAGCAGCTCTTGGGACTACAAATCCAGTTCCCAAGCCTCTACCCAATCTGCAAAAACTAGTCAGAATAAACAGGAATGAACATCACCTATAACTGAGTAGCTTTTAAAAGTTAAAGATGATGCAGCATTTAAGGTGTTGATTGATCCATAAACTTTAAAGCACCATCTTCTGCAAGCCAGAAATCATCAGTAACTAATTACCAAGGCATGTGAGTAATCATGCTACCCTGTAAATCATGTGCTTACAACTTGTTGCCCACACAACTTCCAAGTCCTGTACTATTTTGTCCCCAACATTGGTCTTTTGTGTTCTATCTTCTCCTTACCTGTTGTTCTAGTTGTTACAGTCCCTCTTCTGGACTCCACTAATTTCCTTTTGTCAAGTGAGCATGGACAGAAATGTGTAAAGCATAATTTTATTACTGCAAATGAGCATGCATACTTAGTAATTTTCAAACGTGGGTCAGGTTGAAATATGGGTCAATAGGCAGAATACTTGCCTAGAATTCTCAAAGCTGCAAGTTCAGCCCTCAGCACCTCTCAAGAGTTGGGTGTAATGGTGCCTACCTTTAATTCCAGCACCCCAGCATTGGAAGCATGGGAGCCAGTTCAAAGTTATCAGCTACAAAGCTGGCCTGGGCTTCATGAGACTCTTACCTCTCTTTACACGCATGCACCGCACGCACACACACCCCCTTATGTAGGTGAATCATGGGCATAAATCACTCAAGCTTTGTGGTAAATCTGTACAGTCCACAATTGTGTACTGAACATGAAACAGTTTACAGGAACCAAAGCTATGTTTTCATTTAGAGTTTAGTTTCTTTCATAAAACTACCTGGCCAGTAAACCCCCAAAGAGTGAAACTGTCAGAGTAACAAAATATACCAACTTTTTGTTTTCTTTTGTCTCATAAGCCTAGAGGAATAAAGCATTCTTCTGTAATATATGCAGTATGTGAAAATGGGAAATCTCGACAGTCTAGCCATCTGCTCCCACCTCAGGTGGGTATATTAACAAAACTTCTAAAACTTCAAAGTATATCAGGACAGACTAATTAAGGTGCTATCTGCTATACATCAAATGCACTGGAGTGTTATTTGCAGAGTAAACCAGCAGCTTTTCCTCTTCCTGTTATTGCTTTGATGTGACTAGATTTCTGGTTCGGAAATGTTTCTTTTCATAAGTCTTCAGGTCCCTCTTTATATCCTCAAAGGTAACTACAATTGAAACACTTTGTTGAGACATTTGCTTTAACAGTTGTCAATTCTGGTTTTAGCCAACTCTGAGAGAATCCCAATGAATTTCCTCTTGTAATCCAGCACCCATTACTATCACAGGTGTATATTCCTCATTCACTATTTATTGAAAATTGACCATGTGCAAAGCATTCACCCAAGGCCTGGCAGAATGCATACAGTACAAAGAATCAATAGCCATTCTAGATCAGGTGTACAAACACTCTTTTGAGAAAGGGCACAGGATGGTCAGAATGTTTTGAGGTAGGAAATAACCAATGGACAAACAAAAGGGATAGGTTCACGGGGCAATCTACGTTTAAGAGAGCAGGGCAGGCTAACGTCACGCCCATGGTGCTACTCAGAAGACCAGATACTCTGCACCCCAAAGCGTTTTTGTTGTTGTTGTTGTTGTTCATCAGTATCTCTGTTTTCACTTAGGTCATTAAATTCATAACCAACAAATGAATTTCTTTTAAACCATTGTTGCACTCGTCTGACTATATCTAATGACAGTTCATCTATCCATATATGCAAATTAATAGCAATAGTGATATATGAGATGGAGCCACTTCAAAGTAGTGCCAATTAGGAATGGTTGGGAACAATGGTCTAATACAAAAGGTTTGCCCACTGATGACTATTAAAAAATCTAGCCCAGGACTTCCTGAGCACAGAAATGTTGTCTGACCATGAGAAACAGAACTTGCAAAGGCTTTCTCCTTTGGACAGCCACATCTAAGAATTATGACACTGAAGGGAAGTAATCCATTAAGTCTTAATTTTCCATCTTCAATAGCAACTAGAGGACTGATTAAGGGAACTCAGTCAATTAACTGGAACAAAATAGACACTAAATATGACTTGCGTTTATTTGACCTAAAGGAAAACAAAAATTTGTCTACTCTTAGCTAAAAACTGAACCTTGGCTCCACTAATATTCCCTCTTACCTGGAGCCTCCAGATGATCTTATGACCAACAGAAGTTTGACACTTTGTAAAAAATTAAGGTTTGTTTTCATCTGCGAGTGCTTGTTCCCGGGTATGCACGCGCACCATGTGTGCACGTGGTACCTGAGAAAGCCAGAAGGTGGCTCTGGCTCCACTGGAACTGCAGTGACAGCAGCATGAGCCACCTGACAGGGGTGCCAGGATCCCCACCCCCTCTTCAAGGGCAGTGACTTCTCATAACAGATGATCTCTTAGCACGAGCCATCTCTCCAGCTCCAGCAATGACATATTTTTAAAATAGTAAACATCTATTTTATTAAACATTAACCTGATGTCTTAGGACTTATTTTTCTAAGCTGTCCTTTCCTGACAATAAAGAGTATCACAGAATATCATTTATATTACAAATATACTTAGTCACATCTGGTCTCCAATTACTACCTTTAACTAATTTTGAATGATAGGAAAAGGTAGACCAAAATCCTTCAACTCTGCAGATAGTTGATTTGTTTACCCCAAACAAAAGGAAATGGCTCTACTAATTTAGGACTTCAAAATGAAACTGCAAGTGAGCAAACTTGGGAATGTGGGAGTCCCCCTCTCAAAAGCTGACTCCTGGGGCTGGGGATTTAGCTCAGTGGTAGAGCGCTTGCCTAGGAAGCGCAAGGCCCTGGGTTCGGTCCCCAGCTCCGAAAAAAAGAAAAGGGGGGGAAAAAAAGCTGACTCCTTTTTCTTATGGTACTCAACACACTTCCCAACTTAAATAAAAAGGTTTAGCCCCTAAAAACAGCTAAAATGGCTTGCTTGTTGATATGAAAAATGTCCCAAATTTAATCAGAAATAAATCCCATAACCCAAGGAAAACCTGTTTTACAATACAGCCCCATGTTTGGGGTCAGACAGCTGAAATGTTTATTAGCACTACAGAAACCAACCAAAGTTGCCAGTAGGTGGTCATGTACAACAGAATTTGGTTGACAAATTATACTTACATATGCTTTCTTAGGCATAGTCAGCAGCAACTGGAACAATTCAGACTTATTATAGGACAGTAAGGCTGAAGAAACACCCAGGGTCCAACAGCTCTGTCTGGTGTGGGGACGACCCCGGCGCAGCAGAGCTTCCTTCCAGCAGTGGGCGAGTGAGGGCAGTCTACAAGCTCTGACTGGTGGCAAGAACAAGTGTCCACAGACGAGTCTCCTAAATGTGCTCTACATCAGGCATCTGTACTCTCCCAATTATTTCTCCACCCAACTGTATTGACCTTCTGGTGCTTCAGGTGCCAGATACCTTTATATCTCAAATTCTCTGAATGTTTTTTTCTTTTTAAATCAAAGTTCTCAGTATTAAATACATACTTGGAAAGTCTGGAGGGAGACTGGGAAGTAACAACAACAAAGCCACTTTGCCCTGATCACTATCTAAAATCCTTAAGAGGTTTTGTGTTATAAATACTAATAACATGCTTCTGTAATAAGTAATACCTTTCTGATAAAAATATTCAAAAGATTAAACTAAATTAATAGATTTTGCCAGGTGAAAGACTAAAAATAGGATTTACAAGTAACCCCTAAAATTCCACTTGCATTAAAAAACAAAAAAGTCTGTGTTGTAAATACTCAGTTCCATAACATCTAAATTTGCTGGGGTTTAGCTGACTCCAATGTTTACACTTAAACAATCGTTTTACTATAAAAACAACGTTCAGGATATTTAAAGTTCATGAACTTCTGGTCAGGCTTAAGATAAAAGAGCTCACACTGATGAATGGACCTGAACTCACGGGGTCACCCTGATATTGCTACAAAAGTTCCAGCTGTATGCTCTTGGTAAGGTGGGGTGACAACTCTGTGTGCTTTGTATTTCTTTTCGATCAAACGCGTTTATAAGATGCAAAGGTTTTAACTATCCAATAGAAGGTACATAATTTAAAGCATTATCTAGAAATAACATGTTACCAGTAATTTACAATTTAAAAAGAAATCAGCCACAAGAAAAGTCAAAGCTAAAAACAAAATTTTTACTATGAATCAGTGCTTCTATTACCCTTCTCAAAGAAGTGATATTGTAATGTGATGTAAAGGCAACATTGAAAGTTCATCTTTAAATTAACCACCTAATTTATCCCTAAAATTACAAAGAATCAGTCTTGTACAGGTCAAGTTCAGTAAACTAACATGTTCTCTCAGCACAAAGCAGCACTAGAAAACAACAGGACAGATGGGAGTTGAATAGTTTTGTAGTGTCTGCTCCATCAGTAACAGACATCAGACGGCATCCATCCCAGAGCACAGACACAAGTAAAGACTAGGGCAAGAACGCCTCACACTCTTGGCTGAGCAATGTCCTTTGTCTCTGGAACTTTCTAGTTTGAATGAAACAAATTTTTCAAAGTAAATCAGGTCATGTAAGTTGGCTGCTTAAATAACATCATGATGAGGTATGAAAGCTCTGAATATTCCTTACATTCAGCAGGATTTACCAGAGATGTGCAATAGCTTGTCAGGGCAACTTCCAGATAATAGCTTTTATCTATTTTGGGGTTATGATGAATTCTAGAAGAGTAGTCTAAAAAGATTTCAAAGGATATGCTCTGAAACAGACTTGAGCAACTTTTCCTTCAGAATTCATTTTGAATAGAGTATCATTTAAAAAAAAAAAAAAAAAAAAAAAAAGACTCCTCTCTGATAGTGTGTCCCAACATTGAGCCAAGATGGCCAACTAGCACCGAGAAGTCACATTGAACTCATTTGCAGTTCTCTTGGCAATCATCCTTTTTATCTTGTTTCTTCCCCTTCTAGTCCAAGCACAAATGTGGGTCAGTGAGCACAGAACTGGAAGCGCCATTTGCAGGTACATTACAGTCATCATTAGATAAGCAGGAGGTGGGCGTGTTCTTCCTAGGTACGGGAGGGAGGGTCGCAGGAGATGGAATAAAACCAGGGGACACTGAGGTTATCCGATCACTGCCCTTTAGTCTAGAGGTCACACTGCGGAGACTAGTATGCTCTTAAAGGTAAGGATGCTGCACTGTAAGAGCATGTATGCAGCATGACTACATCAGAATCGAGCTGCACTCAACAAAGGGAAAAAAAATCCCTAAGTAACATTTAAATACGTGTTATCTGCCAGTCACAAAGAGGAAAAGCACCTAGGGTGAACTCCAATTTACCAGGACCTTGATCAGGACCACAAAGCCTGAGTATCTTTTGTAATGCAGAAACACAGCCTTTAGTTGCACTGGTTTAAAGAAAGTGGTGGGTTTTGTGTTCTTCTTACAATTTAATTGAATTTTAGAACATGGTTTCACTTAAGGACTATTAGCCTTCATACCAGCATTAAAACTGAACCACTTCCAAATCCTAGGAAACAAAACCAAAGAGAAGCAAAAGCCATACAAACTAATATATGCTTCTCTCCTTCCTGCTTTAAGGAAATCTGCCAAGCCAGGATCACATTTAAAAGTCAAAGTGTTAATTCTTCAGCATTCCTGACAACTAGAAGCACATTCACTGAAGGCTGAAGGTGAGGGATTGGATGGTTTAACTTTAATATCTGAAGAAAATGACTCCATTAGAGGAAAGAAAACCATCCCATTTCAATAAGGATTAATGCGAATGTGGCTAGAAAAAGCCACCAGGTACTCCAAGGGTTGATTCACTGTGGAAGAACTCGAGAAGAGTACTCTGACGTATACACAAGTCTAAATATCTCCCTTGTCCAAGTAGTTGTGTAAAATTCAAGATAAAGGTTTTAGTTTTATCTTTTAATGTCATTTTCCCCACTTTACGGAATGAGGAAGAGTCCTCTTTTTCCCCCACAAAAAAAGGGAGCCACATTAGTATGTGTACATTCCCATGACTCTAATGTAAGTGCGGATCTCCAAAGCTTAGGGATTTTTCCATAAGAGAGTGGGCCGTTCTAGTCACCCTTGTAATAAAAGGGTATTCCACCACAGAGAGCCAGAGGTTTTCCAGATGTGTGTAAGAGAGCAGGTGCGCAAGGCAAGCAAATGAGCGCAAACAGTATTATGGAAAACATTTGAGAAATTAGCTCCATGAGGACTGTGGGCTCCACAAGAGGACTTGACTGGGTAGCCTGGTCTGACACAGGAACAAGAAAGCAGAGGGTTGCTTCAGAGCTGGAAACCTTCCATGGGAGCCTCACACTGCTGGAAGATGTACTGCTGCTGGCTAAGGTCAACCTGGGGTGCGATGCTGCTGTCCTCGTCCTCCGTCCCAAAGTAATGCTCAATAAGATCAAAAGCCTTCTGATAGATCTCCTGGTTTTCATGACTCTGTAAAAACTCAATTTTATCCAGACCTAAAATGAAGAATAAAGAAGAATCTTTCTTGAAAATCTCAGTAACTACATTCTTAACTCTACTTTTTTGATATAAGAATTCTCTACATAAACATATTACATAATCATATAGAAATGATTGTTACTATTACATCTGAAAGCTAATATTATAAATTAACATTTTAAATTAAATGCACATGGTAAGCAGTTTCTGGCCTAAGGAAGCAAAATTTCTCTTACGTTGTCACTGTGTCACCCAGTGTTCCCGTGTTCCTGTTTTTATCTGACTATTGTTCATTTCCTCATACACAGCTAAAAGCTGCCCAGTCAAAGTCTTACTTACCATATGCTTCCTCAATCAAAGCACAGTAAGGGTTAATTCCTGAGCCATTTCTTTTGGCTTCTTGTTCCCCAAGCCTCAGGATGTTTTCTAAGCCATTTAGGGCAACCTGTACAATTTTTGCATCCATGACAGTGAGGAGATCACAGAGTGGCTTGATACAACCCAGTTCTACTAGGTACCTGAATCAGTAAAAAAGGACAATTTAGTCATACAAACTATTCAACTGTTAGATTTTTATTGAACTGTGAGGCATCTTCAAGCCTGCTGTACAAATAAAATATGTTGTCAACTATGGAACTTTAGGGAGGACTTTGTTTAGCTCACACATCTTGACTACAGTCCATTATTGAGGGAAACCTCTACCAGTCTGCAGAACCACTAAGCCATCTCCTTCAGCCTCAACCAGTACATAAAGATTGATAAGTTAGAAGTTAGTTATTATTTCTACATGTAGGCACACTTCTCAAATACACACTGTGTGAGCTAAGAGAAAAAGAAACCAATGAAGGACTCCACAGCTGTTATCTTTTAACTCTAGCAGGACTTACAATGCAATGCAGACTAAGCATAAAGATATCAGACACAGACCTCTGTATCACATGCACAGCAGATATTCACACTCCCCATCATTCCACTCTCTCAAGTTGTATATAGAGAAAACGGAGATAACTGATGGAGCTGAAACCTGTCTACATGGAGTGTTACTGTGGAACTTCGTGCTAGTCTTTACAGCCTTTCTACACTGCTTTAAACTTAAAATACATATATAGATTTCTAGAAGGAAGAGAGAACACAGAAAACTAATATTATACTATTACAATAGTATATACATATGGGTATATATAGTATAGTATATATGATAAAGATGAAATCACTTCTAATGACATGGAGATTAAGAAAATAATCAAAATCCATCTTATCAATTTAAAAAAGAAAACATCTCACAATAAACTAAGGATAGAGGAAATATGATAAAGAGCTTAACAAGAAAGTTAACCTAGCATCATATTTAAACAAAAACAAAGAAGCAGCAAGGGGTATTCTCTAACTGTTCCTACTGCACACTACATGCAGACCTAAGCAGTATTTTTAGAAAGGATTTAAAAAGGAGTATAGAAAGGAATGGAAGAAAAGTCTTCCATTATTGTCTGTGCAGGTTAGGAAACACACACACACACACACACACACACACACACACACACACACACACACACACACACAAACGGAGGGAGGGAGGGAGGGAGGGAGGGAGGGAGGGAGGGAGGGAGGAAGGGAGGGAGGGAGGAAGGGAGAGATGTTGTGTGAACACCAAAAGGGCATTCTATGCTATCATCAGCTAGGCACTGGCCAGGGGCCTCGGTCGTGAGTTAAGGGTCAGACAGCAAACTCTTGGCTCTGAGTTAATTACTAGTGTATTTACAAGATATTTTATTTAGAAATAGCTGAGAGTAGTTAACACACAACAGTCCAGTTTACTTTACATCGTTTTCAAAAATGTCAGAAATGCACAGAATAGCACATTTAATGTGACTTATTCATTTGTTGTTGAGACATATCTGCTCCTAACAACTCCCCATTCATGGATTCAGAGACACTGAACATCCCTACCTCCAGATGAGGTGGTACACTGTGGCAAGGTAGCCAGCCATTGGGCAGAAATTGCCTATTCTTCTACAGACCTGTCGTGTTCATGAGAGGACACAGTTACAGGACAGGACAGCTTAGTTCTGCCAAGATAGAAGAAGCTAGCCATAGTAGTTCCTGTTTCAAAGGTCTGTTAGATGATCTAGGCCAGAAGGCCGCAGACTGATGCTCCGACTTCCTGACACACTGGGGCTGTATAGGTAGGCAGCTGCCTCTACAACTTGTCTCAGCTCTGGAAGCTGTGCTAGGCTTCCTATATTTTCAGATAATATTGGTTATTCTTGGATTTCTGACAGGGTGGAAGACTAATTATAATCTCATAGCCAACCCAGGCTATTTAATATTTAACACTGAGAGAACATATCTGAGGATAGTTTTCAGATAGTTTACAAACTAAACCAGAACAAGATAGATACGAAATTATAAGCCTTTTGTAAGTTAGGATATATAACAGCGTGTTCTATTTAGTTGACAAAAATGATAAAATGGGTGTTAGGTGTATTTTTTACTTTTTAAATTACAGAAACGGTAATAGTTCTACTCAGTTTATTTTTGAGAGAAAAGGGTTTTTTGTTTTGCTTTTGTTTTGTTTTTAAATTGGACAGAAAAGGTAGTTTTGGCAGAGCCTTCCCATAATGAATAAAGATTTCAAGGGAGCAATCACTGGGCAAGAAGGCAGACTTCTGGGTTGGGAAGAGGAAGAGGGGAGGCAGGAGGAAGGAACTTCCTTTTCAATGGGAGAGAGCATGGAGACACAATGTAAGTAGCCAAAGGCTGTCAGTTTAAGTGGTGGATCCACCGGGATTTACCACCAGAAGATTTATAACATAGAATAGCTTACGGATGGGAGAGATGGCTCCGTGGTTAAGAGCAATGACTGCTCTTCCTAAAGTCCTGAGTTCAATTCCCAGCAACCACATGGTGGCTCACAACCACCTGTAATGGGATCTGATGCCTTCTTCTGGTGTGTCTGAAGACAGCTACAGTGTACTCACATACATGGAAGAATAGCTTACAAAATTAGGATACTAGGTTCTGCGTCCAGCAATTGTGTTACCTGTTGATTCTAAACTAAGATTGTGTGGTGCTTTCCTTCACGCAGTAACTCAACTGGGTTCCAGAGAAAGTACAGGGCAGAACTGTGGTGTGCACCCCAGCCAGCCACATGAATTTGGAAGTGCAGTGCAGGCATGGCAGCAGTTGGCCATGGGAACTTCTCAGGCCAGGTAGAGTCAGAGCCAATGTGGGTAAGACAGGCCACAGTTAAAAGGAAAGAATGTGGTCTCAGCCCGTCCGTCTTGGCCTGTCTGCTGGGATGGGCTGCCTTTTTATAGTTCACACAACAGAGATTCGTAACACACACAGAACGGGGGGTGGGGGGCAAATAAGTCTTTTTTTAAAAACCTGAAAAGAGAGAGAAAACAAGTATTGAAAACTAAATATAAGGGTTGCACAGATGGCTCAGAAGTACACTTGCTACTCTAGGACCTGAGTTCAGCCTCCATCACCCATACCAAGCAGCTCACAACCACATGTAACTTCAATTTATCTAGTCTTGCAGGCACTTACATTTACATGAAAACACACACACACACACACACACACACACACACACACACACACACCACTCATACATGAATAACTAGAATTGTAAAAATAAATCTTAAAGACGAAATGTACTTCTGAGTCTAATCATAACACTGATAATTTCCCAAAGTGCCAGACTTAAGCATTCAGTCAAGAAATTCCTTTCTTAGTGACCAAGGTTTTAGGTTATATATTGGGGATGGACAGAGGTTAAACCTGTTTTCCTTTAATTTGCAAGATGCTACCTAGGTAGTGCTTACTTGATCTGCTCAGCTGATCCTCCAGAAGTTGCATTTGTGATGGCCCAAGCAGCTTCCTTTCTCGTCCGGAACTCTGCTGTTTGCAATATACTGATGAGAGCTGGGAACATGTTAGCGTCTATCACAGTCTGAAATTGAAGGAAAAGTTAAAAGAATAGGAAGTTACATGAATTGTAAAATTATTACTAATTGTCATTATAATTTGTTTTCTTTTTGTTTTGTCTTTTGAGACCAAAACCAGCTCCGACTGACCTGGAGCATGCTAAGTAGACAAAGCTAGCCGACAATTTACAGTTCTAACTGCCTCTGGTTCCTGAGTGCTGGGATTAAAAGTGCACCTTTTGAACTAACTTGACGAGAGAGAGAGAGAGAGAGAGAGAGAGAGAGAGAGAGAGAGTGAGTGAGTGTGTGTGTGTGTGTGTGTGTGTGTGTGTGTGTGACAGAGAGACAGAGACAGAGACAGAGAGAGAGAGAGAGCGCACAGACACAGCACTGACTCCCCCCTTCCACCATGGCTCTGAGGATGGCAGCTGGGCCTTTGGCTCGCTCACTCAGCACCTGTTCTTCCTGCTGAGGCTTCCCTCACACAGCCGACCGTTGTCTTAGGAGGCTCATACTTATACCACAGGTAATACCCTCATGGAGTTTGTGGTTAGAAGAGATGGCAGTACATAAATTCTCACTGTACAAGACTGGCAGTGAGTTTTAATTCCTAGAAGCCATTAGAAATATCAGATGTGGTGGCACGCTCAAAATGAGGGTCATAGAATTGCCTACCTGTATATGACACACACACAATAAACAAATAAAGGTGAAATATATTTATTTACCTGGGCTAGGAAATGTTAAGGCAAGCCTTTAATTGCATACTAGAGAGGGAGAATAGAGCCTATTCTTTTGAGTTTGATGCTAATGTGGTCTACATAGTGAGTTTCGGATCAGCCATGGCTACACAGAGACCCTGTCTCAAAATAATAATAGTATTTCTTTTTTTTTTTAAAGATTTATTCATTTATTATATATAAGTACACTGTAGCTGTCTTCAGACACACCAGAAGAGGGCATCAGATCTCATTACAGATGGTTGTGAGCCACGATATGGTTGCTGGGATTTGAACTCAGGACTTCTGGAAAAGTAGTCAGTGCTCTTAACCACTGAGCCATCTCTCCAGCCCATAGTATTTCTTTTTAATGGCATATTTTACTCAATTCCAGTTACATATTATCACTAGTCTTCCTAATATACTTTCTTCATGCTTGAAATGGCCCAGAAACCTAATATAGGCTGGTATAATTTCTTCTATCAAGAAAATGAGAAACTCTGCAAAAGAGCATATTTAAAGAAAATAGACCTCCTGGGCCTAGTGGTATTCACCTTTAATCCTGACACTCAGGAAGTAAAGGCAAACAGATCTCCGGGAGTATGGGAGCAGCATGGTCTGAACAGTAAAATTCAGGCCAGCTAAGGTTATAAAAGGCCATTAATAGTCAATAAAAACTTTAAATCAACCTAACACATGGGTTCATTGGAAAATGTAATTTAGTAAGAAGTAAAGTCAATCTATAGCATATAGTTAGTTCATCAAAACATTTTGAAGGGCTGGGGATTTAGCTCAGTGGTAGAGCGCTTGCTTCGGTCCCCAGCTCTGAAAAATAGAAAAGTAAAAAAAAAAAAAAAAAACCATTTTGAAAACATAAATACTTTTTTTGGATCTTCCATAAATTAAAGAGGAAATGTATGGCTAAGCAAAAATATCAAAAGACAAAAGACTATCATCAGGATACAGAAAAATCAGACTGAAAAAGTAACACTGGAGGTTGACAGTTCTACGGGAAATGCTTACAGTCTGTATATTAAAGGCTGACCAAAACAATTTTACTTATAATTAAAGATTTAAAAAAAAAAAGAGGCTGGAAGGATGGCTCAGCTGTTACTACTCTTTCATAGGATCTAAGTTCAGTTTCTAGCACCCACAGATGGCTTAAAACTGACTGTAATTCCAGTTTTGGGAGATGCAATCCCCACTTCTGGTCCCCAACAGCATCACATGCACATGATGCACATACGTTAAGGCAAGCACATACACACATAAAAGTAAATAGAATATCTTGACAATGCACCTTTCACACAGGGAGAGAAGGGAGGGTACGACAGCATTACCTGGATCTGTGCCCTATTTCCAGCTGTAATATTAGAGATTGTCCAACATGCTTCTTTTTTGATAGATTCCTTTGGGCTACTCAGCAGATGCAATAAACTCTGAAGAGCTGAGCAATTCAAAATTACCTAAAAGGGGGAAAAAAAAAAAGAGTCTTAAATTTTTTTTTGTTTTGTTTTTGTTTTCGTAGCTGGGGACCGAACCCAGGCCACTGAGCTAAATCCCCAACCCCTTTAAGTTTTAATTATGGCATCGTTCTCAATATATCATTTGGTTTTGGATTTTTGTTGTATTTTTTTGTTTCTTGAGACAGGGTCCTATGTAGCAGAGTGGCCTCAAACTCAATGCCTAATGTAAGAAGATCTTGAAATCCCAGATCTTCCAGTATCTACTTCCCCAGGAGTTAATAAGTACATCTTTAATTCAACAAACTCGTTTTAAGAAACATGTAGGAGGAGAGAAACCCTCCTCTAAAATTTTAAAAGGTAACTTTATATAATACATAAAGTATCTTTAACTTGCATTTACTCATGTATGTATACAGACTTGGGTAAACCACAGTACATATGAAAATCAGAGAAAAGTTTGAAGCAGTTGATTCTCTCCTTCCATCATGGGTCCGAGGAATCACGCTCAGGTCAGTAGGCTTGGTGGCCTTTATCATTTGAGCCAAATTACCAACCCAATAAAAAAATCAGTACTAGCCTGAAATACATTCTAAGATTATTAAACTGGTTTCATTGTATACATTCACAACCACCAGGACATTTGTGGTGGAACACACAATGGTAACCAAGCACTTGGGAGGTAAACATAGGAAGATCTTGAATTTGAGGATAACTTGATCTTTATAGTCAACTGGCTCTCCAAGAAATAAGCAAAAAACTAAAAAGAAATAAAACAAAATACAATATAATACATCTACAATGATGTATTTAAAAACTCTAAGAGGCACTAAAGAAAGGGCTCAACAGTTAGAGTACTTGTTGCTCTTGCAGAGAGGACCCAGCCTCAATTGTGGTTTATAACCAGGCACAAGTCCAGTTCCAGAGATCTGATGCTTTCCTTTCTGGTCCTCAGAGGAACCAAGCTTACATATAGTACACATACATATGTGCACACAAAGCACACAGAATAGAATGAACTAAGTCTTTTCTAAAACAACTAAAAAATAGGGGCCAGGTGTGTTGACACATACTATAATAATCCTAGCACTTGGAAGACAGAGTTGGATTTCTACTGGGTTTAAACCCAGTATAGAGAGAATTATTATAATAGGGCCAGCCAGGGAAACATTGTAAAACACTGTCTCTACTGAAAAGAAAAGGGGTAGGGAAACTTTGCTGAGGCCTTTGGTGCTAAATAATGATATTCTAACCCTTTGGGGCTGACTTTCTAGAGGTTGAAGAGGGTTTGACCTCTGGAATCTTTCTACCTTATACTCAATAATCCAATACAAACTGAAGTCTACAGGATACTAAGAGTTAAAAACCAAAGCAAACCTAAACAAAAAGCCAATACCTTAAAACAGCTTTCAAAAGCAAAGGAATCAGATTATATCAGAAACTAAAACAGATAAAATCATTAAAATGGTAGGTAGGTGAAGAGTTCAAGAATCCATCACTGTACAACTGAATAGGCTCTATTCCAGAAAGAGGCAAGTATTTATAAAGAAATAGAAAATAACTGGTAATTTAATGGTTTTACTTACTACACAAGTAAAATAGCCCAAATGGATGGAACACATTCTTTTTTAAAAAATAAAAATAAAAACCCTACCCACAAAATCGCCAGGAAAAACAAAACAAATCAGCACATTTCAGGCCGGTCTGGAGGTGCTAAAAGCCTTTTCAGACACACAGACATTAAAATGACAGGCAAAAAAATTAACATTTATCTAAGAAAAACTGCTACATGTCAAAAATCCTAAAATTAAAATGTATACCATATCAGATGAAAAACTATTTGTAACATGGACTGGCCATACAGTCCAGAGAGTAAGTGCATTTGCTGGCAATCGGCCCGATGACCTGAATTCAGTCTCAATGACCCATATAGTAGGAAAAAACAGACTCTCATTACATTCTCCTCTCACTACCATGTGACATATACAGATATCACACCAACACACGCACACAGAAACACAAAACAGATGCAAAAAAAGTACAACAAATAATTTATCATAGTTAAATAAATTAAAAAGAAAAACCTAAAATAGAAAATTTCTTCACTAATATGAATAAAAGTTAAAACAAAGCCATGCATTTCCTATTCAATGTATCAACTAAAACAATAAAACTTACAGCTAAAAGTGTTCTTTCATTTACAAAAAGAAAAGAATCTAGTAGTAGTGGTGTGTAGGATGATGTCATTACACAGCAAGGCAGATCCAGCCTATCGCTGGATGAGAAGGACAGGTTGGTGGAGAAAAGTCTAGGAAGGAGAGAGGAGGAGGAGGGGTGGGGGGAGAAGAGACCAAGATGGAGTCTACCATGGAGGATGGTTCAGATTTAGGTGAATTAGATGGATTTTATCTTGTCTAGGTAGGTAGTTTATATCTTTATCAATTGGCACTGAATTTACTGTGTGGATGAATTATGAATTGACAATTTAACATGTAAACATAATTGTTAACCTGCAAGTTTCTGGAACTTTGATTTTACCAGGCTAAAGAGGACAGTGTGTGAAAGACATGGCTAAGAAGCAGCTGGACGAGCAGTTGGAGCGAGCGGATCTGGTTCTGTTGCCTGCACAGAATGAGAATGTGCAGGGTCTGCAGAATGAGGTGGGTGTGTATAGGTGGGTGTGGGTGGGGTGTGGTAACTACCTCCTAGGGGACAAGAGAGACAGCCAGGAGAGGGTGGCTTTCAGACCCTGTGGCAGAGTAGCACAGGAACTGATAGTGAATGATCCTTTTTAATTTTTACCGCAACAGGTGGTGCCCAACAAGAGGTGCCCAGCAAAAGATCCTCAATTTTTACCACAACAGTGGTGCATACCTCTTAATCCCAACAGAGGCAGGTGGGATCTCTGAGTTTGACGCCACCAAGGTCTACAGAGTGAGTTCCAAGACAGCCAGGGCTGCACAGAGAAAGCCTGTCTTGGGGGGCGGAGGAAGAACAATGAAGGAAAGAAGGAAGCAGGGAAGAAGAGAAAGGAGAAGAGCAGAGCTGGGGAGGGCGAGGCAGGGCAGAGATTTAATTCGCATGTTGCCTGGTATACAGGGCCTTTTTGCTACATCCTCACACCACAGAAGTTTGAAGTCTGTGAGTGTCAGTAAGCCCCTTACGTAGGAAAGCAGCCGCTCAGAAGCGATGGAGCACCACACCCTCACTACTAAACACACACTCATTCACCACAAAACCACCACAGAGTTAGAGTAAGAAAACAATTAGCTTTACTCTTTCATAACTTGGGCCTGAAAAGCTGGATAACCTAAAAAAATAAAATAAAATAAAATAAAGATTTTTCTAAGTGTATGTCATCTACCAAAACTAAGCCCTTAAGATATAAACAGACTCTTCATGAGTAATCAGACTGAAATGTTATTAAAAGCCTCTCCTCAAAGAAGATCCGAGGCCAGATGAATCCATTAGAGTCCTAGCAAACCATCAAGGAAGAACTTATACCAGAACCTCTTTATCTGTTCCATAAAACATAAAGGAGCACTACCAAATTCACTCTATGGAGCCAGCATTATCTTGACAGTAAAACCAGGTCAAGACAGTACCCCCCCCCCAAAAAAAAAACCACCAAAAACCCTACAAATCAATTTCCTTGGTGAACATAGATGCAAAACTTCTTAAAAATACTTGCAAATCCAAGGACACATTAATAAGATTATACATTATGACTGGTGGGCTTTATCACAGAAAAGCAGGGTTGATTAACGCATACATATCAATAAGTGTAAACTCAAAGACAAGAAACTATGTAATCATTTCAACAGACTCTGGAAAAGCATTTGACAATTAATTCAACATCCCTTGATGATAAGCGTTATGAAGACTTTAGGAATAGAGGGCACTAAACTATAATGCCTCACACATTTATAATAAAAAATACACACAACAACCCTACAGCCAACGTTAATGGAGACAAAGCAAGCATCTCCTTAAAAATGAAGAGCATGTGTATGCTTTCCCCCTCTTTTTTGATAACAGTGCCCAAATTTTTAGCTAAAGCAACTTGAGGAGACAAAGACATAAAGGGGATTAAAACAGGAAGGGGAGAAATCAAATTATCCCTATTTGTAGACAGGATTCTGGTCCGGTTTTGTTCTTTTCTGTTTAATGTCTTGATTTTGTTTTTGAAGCAGGGTCTCACTATGTAGCTCTAACTGGCCTAGAACTCCCTCTGTAAACCAGGCTGTCCACACTCACAGATCCGCCTGCCCTGCCTCTCAAGTGCTGGAACTGATGGTGTGGACCGCCCGGCCGTGGCTCTGATCTAATAAATGCATTAAAGTTACAAGTTACAAATTCAATATAATTAAACAAAGAGCATTCACTTATACCAGCAATCTACTCAGAAAAATTAGAACTAATTTTCCATTCAAAATAGTTCCCCCTGAATTCTATCTAGGAATGCATTTAGCCAAAGGAGTGAAAGACCTCTACAATAAAAACTTCAAGACAATGACAAAGAAAATTTCAGAAGATACTAGACAATGGAAACAAATTCTGGATTAGCACAATAAATTTTGCAAAAATGGATATACTACCAAAATTAATTTATAAAATTAATGCAGTATCCAAATTTCTTATGTTTCTCAGCTTTAGAAAAAGCAATATAAAAATTCATATGGAACAACAACAATAAAAACAAAAACACCAAAAAGACTCAGTCAGCCAAAGCAATCCTACAGAGCAAAACCTCCGCTGAAGTATTAGAGTGCCAGACGTCAAGTCACGGCGTCACACAACCACAGCAGAGACAGCCTGGTACAGAACTGCCACAGGACACCTCTATCTCACCTCAGCATATGCAGAGAACTCCAGATCCTACCCACAGAGATATCATCCATAGTCCCAAGTTTAATGCTGCTTTATTCGTTATAGAAAAAATTAGAATAAATCTAATCATCCATTAATATAGATGAACAAACAATGAAAAGTTGGTATACATATAAAAATAGTATTCAGCTCTGAAAATTAAAATTACAAAATTTGTAGGATAATAGATGTGCTTAGAATATAAAATATTGGGGCTGGAGAGGTGGCTCAGCCGATAAGAGCACTGACTGCTCTTCCAGAGGTCCTGAGTTCAAATCCCAGCAACCACATGGTGGCTCACAACCATCCATGAGGATCCAATGCCCTCTTCTGGTGTCTCTGAGGACAACTACAGTGTACTCATATAAAACAAATAAATCTTAATTTAAAAAAATATATAAAATATTAAGCAAGATCACATAAACTACACTTTCTCATACTGTCATATATGGAATTAGCAAATAATTTATGTACATATGTAAAAAATGCACATGTGGATACATTAGAACATGTAGAAAAAAGAACAGGAAAGGCTAAATATTGAGGGAGGAAGGAGGACTGAATTAAAGGAACCAAAGAGTTTTGTTCTGTTTTATCAAATCACTGACATAAATAATTCTAGGTTATCTACCCAGAAGCAATTATAAATCTTCTAGGAGAATGGTAAATGAGCAATAGGAAAAGAACAGTAAAATCAGCTGCACACAGTTTCATGGCAATATACAAAACAGCCAAAGATAAACATGTCACAATGTGTGAAGAGTAGCAGTAGTTAGGAAATTCAATTAAGATACTGGGAGAAATAAGGATCTTCAAATTGCCAAGAGATATCACAATATAATTTTTAAATACAAAGAAGTGATCTAGAAAATAAACGCGTCAGGAATTAAAAAGAATACATGGTAAAAAAAAAAAAATACACGGTGAAGAGAATTCTAGAAAAACGTCATGGGAGGGGTCTTGGGTCACACAGAACTTCTTAAACGAAGAGGGACAATACTGCACAAAATAGCTAAAAATGGGCGTGGAGGAGACATGGGCCACCAGAAAGCACCCTAAGAACAAAAGCAGTGACTAGGAGTAAGGCTATTAAAAAGTTTGTACTCCCAAAATAAATAGGCCCCAAAAGGGGGATGAAACCAAAATCTAAGTTAGGAATTTGTGAGGTTCTTTGTTAAGACACTAAACAAACTGTATCTAAGAGGAAAATAACACTTTGTTCAAAGGTCAGGAGGAGACCCTTAGCTGTTCTTATAGGTGCCATATAGCTGTTTTCTCATGAAGCTGCTGTCTGAGACTGATGTGAGTGGAACTCAGCTCAGGGAAGGAGACTCTGTCCTGGTATATGTATGTATATATGTCTGAAAATTTCACTTCCAATGATTCCAACTTCTTGAATGTCAATGATACAGAAGCAAGACACCTATGTTCTTGTAAGTAACCCCAATAAACCTACTGCTTCACTAAACCTGAAGGAATCCTTTTTTTGGTCTATTTTTGTCTTATCTATAGTGAGGATATGTTTCTATGTATTACCTGAGGGGAAAAAAGACCATATAGGGAAAAAGAAACTTAGAGAAATAATGGTTTAGGATGAATAGGAAGGTAAATCAAGTAGACATGGTAAAAACAAACGAGAAAACCAAAACCTCCTTATACCATTCTATCTAACACCTCCCCACATCCCCTCAGTATAAAAATAATAATAAAATAGTAACAACAACAATTAAAAAAACCTAAAATCTCACTATACCCCACCTAGCAATGTACACTTGAGTACTTGTGCTATGCCAGAGCCTATTAGATTATAGAGGCACAGACATGAGTAAGGTCAACACCGTATACTTCTAAAATTATACAACCTAGTGTGGTTTAAGATGAAATTTCCCTATAGCCTCATGTTTTAAATACTTGTTCTCTAGCAGGTAGCACTATTTTAGAAGGCTCCAGAAACTCTGAAAGGTGGAACTAGCTGGGGGAAGCGGTTTGCTGAGTTTTGTGTTTAAGTATCGTACCAAGTCTCTTCTACTGTTCCATCTACTTCCCAGCAGACGGACACAGAAAAGCTCCTCTGCTACACTTTCATAACGTTCTGCTTGGTAACAGGACTCAAGCAGAGAGCCGAATGACCACAAGCATAAGCCTAGGCCATAAGCCCAAACCAAGTGTTTTTACTCACTCTCTTTCCTTTCTTTTTGAGACAGGGATTTTCTATGTAGTCTTGGCTGTCCTCAAACACTCACCTGTCTCCATCTCCCAGGTGCTGGGATTAAAACCTGTGTATCACCACTTCCAGCCCAAACAGCCTTTTAAGTGGTTTAGGGAAAGCATTCTTCAATGATGAGAAATATACCTATAAATTATATAGTAACAATACAGTATGACTAATGCTCTTGTAAAAGATTACCACCCAACTTAAAAAGAGTTTGAGGTTCAAACAAAGCCTTCCAAAGAATACAATGCCAATATAAAAAGCACAAAGAATAAAGAATCATACAAGAGTACAGTTATGGGGAAAGCAGTAGCCAAGGCAGAGAGAGGAGGTAAAGGAAAAAAAACATGTGCTAACCTCAGAGTTAAAGAGTAGTCAGGCAAAATACAACGAACAAACAGCAAGAAAGAACATAGGTGCAACAGGAGACAGTGAAAATGTTTTCTTGTGTGGGGCTAGGAATTGAACTCAGGACTTCATATATACTAGTCAAGCAATTTATGGCTGAGCTGTACAAACTTGTAGGGCTAAGCCCTACAAACTTGCCCCCGACCCCAAGTAAAAACATTAATATGGTTAAAAAATCCAAGATATGGGCTGGCGAGATTTATCAATGCATAAAGTCATTTGCCACAAAAGTCTGGAAACCTGACTGATCCCTAAAACTCATTTTAATGAAAGAATAAAACCAACCACACAAAGACGTCCTCTGACATCATCCACAAGGATGTCCACACAGGAGCTATGCCACATGTATGCACGTGCACATAGTACACAAACATACAGAATTTTAAAAATTCAGAATGTATAAAGACTGCATAAGTAAAAGACTCCTTTCCCTTCCTATATTCCAACAACCAAGTTCTCTGAGATAATCAAAGTTATTAATTTCCTGTGAGTTGTCCCAGAGAAATCTTATACAAGTACAATCAAATATATATTCTCTTTTTCTTGTCTAAGACATCGACACTGTGCAATGCAAGGGATGAGCAGCGATAGAATACCAATGAAAGATCTAGCGAGAGAGCGAATGAGGAAGAGTAGAATCAAGCTAGTTGCATTACTGGCATGGGCAACTGTTAAAGCCAAATACTGAGACTGAAAACTAAAACAGATAAAGAGGGGGAAATGAGTTCCCTTGCAGATGGAATAAACTCAAATTAAAAGCACTATAACTATGACATGAGAACACAAATCTAATTTCCTTCTTTTTAGAGATTAGAAAATTGAAGTTGAAGCTGATTGATACAGCTGAAACCTAGCTCTCAATTCTTATAGCCCATGCACATAAGGGTTGATGAGTGAAGTTATAGAATGCAGGAATGAGGCTAAAGAGCTGCTCCTTAATGCCAGCAAACAAATGAGAACAAGAATAGGAGGTTACTAACAAGAAATAGAGATAAAGAACCAAAGTATCCATTATCATGGAAGTCTAGAAAGATAATTTTAAGACACCATCACCAATTCGTCAGAGGCACCTGGAATAAAATAAATGGCTAAAACAATTCACTGTGGACAACATGTCTCATTATTAAGTGTAGAATGGACTTTGAGAACTATGAGGAAAGAGTTTTCTTACAGAAAACTTAGCATAAACAAAGGAGGGCACTACCAGAAAGTACACTACTAGAAAGCCCATTTGGTGCTTCTAAGACCCACTACAAATAAAAGCAGAGAGGAACTGACAGGAAGAATGTTTCATAAGGGAACCTACAATTGCTACAAATCACAGAATGACAGAGAGGTACTGAAGATACTGAGAATATTAAACACCATTAATTAGTACACTTAACAATACAGAATTCAATATAACAGAACTGTGCTCGTGAAGTTTAATGGACTCACATTAGAGAAATGTTATCACTTGTTCATACCTGTGTCTGAATGTCATCCCCTGTAACAATGTTTCCCACAGCCCGCAAAGCAGGAGAAACCACTTTATAATCATTGTGCCTACAACCATAAAAAAAAAAAAAAAAAAACAAAACACATTAGAAACAATAGTTCTATCCAAAATCTTTTCTTTGGGGGATGAAATTCAAAATAAGGACAATGTGGTTCGATTTTAGAGCAGAAAGGCACTTTATGATTATGGCTATGTAGGGAACCTACCACAGTGACAGAATTGACCATTACCTTAAAAAGCAATCATTCTCCTTATTTTTAAAGAAAATTCTTTCCTAGTAATCTTTCCCAGATACTTCAGCCTGAACTCCACACTTTTATTCTTTGCTACAGGGCCCCTCTCCCTCTTACATGGTCTCCTGGAGCTGCTAAGGTGACGGGGAGGCATAGGCAACATTCATACACTGTTCCTATTTCTGAATCTGCTATGTCTACAGTTCAGCTAACTTCAAAACCCAAGTGAAACTCACATCTCAAATACTTTTCTGTTTCCACTAAACTACAAGGCTGCCTCAATGGACAAGAAAGTTTCCCACAAAGTCTGCTGTATGTCTGTCAAGACGGACATTGAGGAGAGATTTCAAGGTAAACTTATAACATGTAACTTTCCTCCAAGACCCTATTGTCTTGCTTCACATTTAAGATCTAATGACTAAAATGACACAGGTTGTAAACAGGACAAATGTTTCTCAGATTTTTACTTCTTTGGACCCTAGTAGCACCATGCTGCCTTTAACTTGTAACAAAACTACATTGCTGATCTACAATTAGTCTGCGATTAGCTATAACACACAAAACTGTTTTGTACACCAATTAATTTCATGCTGCTTATAACTTTACTGTTTCAACATCATATTGTGGCTCCATTTTCTTCTAAGGATTAGCTAAAGATTCAGAGACTCAAAGTCCACTTCTAAGACTGTGAATCATGGCAACAGGAAGGAGACAAGCAGGAGTGCTCAGACACTTCCTTCAAGATCATCTTACATCAGAAGCTCCACAAGTCTCCTGCATACTCCTGCATCGATGACTGCTTGGATTTTATCATTGGGTCCATCTGACAGGTATGAGAGAGCCCAGCAAGCATCAGCCAGTACATCAGTGTCACTGACAAACAGCAACCAAGAAAGGACATTCAGACAGGGAGAAACCTGGTTTAAAAAAAAAAAAAAAGAAAAGAAAAAAAAGATGATTACAACTGCTGGAGTGAGATAAGACTCTCAAGAAGCTTACCAGATAGATGCTGGGTGAGTTACACTTCTAGTTAGGAACCGTCAAGTCTCTGAAGGACATTTCTATCTCTGGCAATGTGGTCAATAGGTATTCAGTTTACTAAACTGAGGATGTCAGAACACAAGAAAACTGATTTCAAGAAGAAAACTTTTATGCATTCTTCCTTAATACACACTTCCAACAAGGAGGTAAAGGAACTTCCACAAACACTACTGCTGAGAACTTCTGTTGCAGAACTTTGTTATCCACAAAAACTGCTACAGCCCTAAACGTAACATAGAGCTTCATCCCAGCACTGAGAAACTACACTAAATTAAAAACGAAAACAAACTACCAAAAGCATTTTCTCTACAAACCAGTACATTTTCTAACACTCTAAATAATTTTATCAAAAATTGTCCTAGCCAAGTGGTGATGGTTCATGTCATCCCAACACTCAGGAAGCAAAGGGAGGCAGTTCTCTGTGAGTTCAAGGACAGCCTTGGACTCAAGTTCTGGGACAACCAAAGCTACAAGAGAAACCCTATCTTGAAAAACAAACACAAAGCAAACAAAAATCCCTTTCTGTAAACATTAATATTTAAGAGCAGTATTCCCTAACAATTTCCCACAAGCGTAGTATTTACCTTAGCAAATTCTGGAGGTGGACTCTTCCCTCTACATAGATTAGATAAAGCCCACACTGCATTCCGGGTCATGGTCAAGCGGTTTTGCTTTGAAAATAACCTACAAGTATAATGGTTCCATGGTAAGTTCTAAGATACTAATTCTCTAGAAAGGAATTAATACTACTGATAAAGGATTCTCTAACTTTTCTCCAGAACAATAAAGATTCATCCCTTTCCTACATTACTCACTCTTTGAAGATAAACTTCACTAATTTTTATTCACTATTTCAGAATTTCAGTAAGAGACATCACCCTAACAATGTAACAAGATACTGGAAATCAAAATAACACTAGGAAATCCAAAATGATGTCCCAAGATATAATACTTCTCATATCAAAAAAAAAAAAAAAGAAAGAAAAAAAAGAAAAAAGGAAGAAGACGACACTTACTGCAGCAGAGGGGGAAGGATATTGCAGTCTAAGACGTAGTCCCTGCACATGGTGCTATCTCCAGCAATGTTGCCAAGAGCCCAGACTGCCTGTGAAGTAAAGTTGTATACTTTCATTCCCTCACAATTCTTTAAAAGGGATGCCAGCATACCATAGTAACATTTTACAAAATCAATAATAGTTCACCAACATTTTATATAAAGACTATTATTAACTCTTAAAACCACTCATCAGGGAGTCAAAGCAGTTCCAGGATTAGAGTTAGAAAATATGTGACTATGTGGAAAAGCAAAAGGAAATGTTCCACTAAAGTGAAAGCTTACAAGTAAGAGAACTTTTCCCAGAGCTGGGAATTGAATTCAGGA
Organism: Rattus norvegicus; assembly: GCF_021556685.1. Lineage (NCBI taxonomy): Eukaryota > Metazoa > Chordata > Mammalia > Rodentia > Muridae > Rattus > Rattus norvegicus. The sequence continues at coordinate 78,501,797 of NC_141544.1, forward strand.
CTTCACACAATTGCTGGCACTGAACAATTGCCCCACTACTAATAAGATGTACCCCCAGTCTGGAGGCAATTATTTTTATAGGATCCCATCCTCCCTCATAAGTAATATTTTATAGTCCTCTGCACAGAACAAGGATTTAAATGGCTTACTTGGTAGATTAAAAATGTACTTAAGGTTGCTTTTAATAGAAAACTCTTAAGCACATAACCAAAATAAAAATATAGGTGTTTATTAAACTTGTGAAAGTTTAATAACAATGGTCTCACAGGTGTACATGCCACACTGTACAATTTTTATTTTAAAAAGAAGACAGCTAAAAGCTGCAAGAATGCCATGGTTGAAAGGGAAATACTAGAGGATTTTTCCTATTTAAACAAGCTATGACTCACTGTGATGGAGTAATCTAAATGAAGCTGGGTGTGGCTACGAGAATGTGAGCTCTCTTATCTGTGTGACTGCTGAGACCTTACCTGCTCCTGGACATCTTCAAACTCTGAGCTAAGCAACTCGATGAAGATAGGAACAGCTCCTGCCTGAATCACAATCCGGGTCTGAAGAGAGTTTCCTGAAGCAATATTTGTCAGGACCCAAGCTGATTCAAACTACAAAGACAAAAGTAAGTTCCATTACCTTATTAAAATTTAGAAGGTTATTTACATAAAGAAATACAGTATTTTGAACATAAAATAAAAGTCTGGAGTCAGACTGGGACTATTATTGGCATATTGTAAATACCATGTTCATTTAAAATAGTTTCCAGAATACCTCAGTCTATGAAAGGAATATTTAAAGGTATCTAAAATTTCAGACCAAAGTATAATTACCATGAAACCACAGGGGAAAAAAATGTGTTTCATAAGTTTATATGAAATGATCTCTAATGAAAGGAACAAAATGACAAATAATATACTTCAATACAGTTAAAATACCATTTCATTAAAAGGTTAAAAGGGAATAAACACATTAATATACATATTGTACACATAATCTCTAGACAGTCACAAGAAACCATCATAAGCTTACACAGACAGGCCTAGATGATTATGAAATGGCCTGGAGCTCTCTATGTAGACCACACTGGCCTTGAAATCAAGAGGTCTGCCTGCATCTGCCTCCCAAGTGTCAGGATTAAAAACAAGTGCCACTATACCCAGCAGCTAAAGGTAAGTTTCTTACAAGAAAAAAGAAAAAGAGGAGGGGGGGGGAGATGAAGAGGTGGTGGCAAAGTTGAACGGAGGAAAAGTCGGCCTAGTATTACAGCACTGGTAAGGAGAAATGAACTTATGGCCAACAATTACAGCTATTACCAATTTCAGAGATTCTTAATTTTCTCTTTAGCTTAACATTAAGAAATCCAAAAGTAATTCAATCAAGACTCCTGAATTTTGGGGTTGGGGATTTAGCTCAGTGGTAGAGTGCTTGCCTAGCAAGCGCAAGGCCCTGGGTTCGGTCCCCAGCTCCGGGAAAAAAACAAAAAACAAAAACAAAACAAACAAACAAAAAAAAAACTCCTGAATTTTATTAGGTTAATTCCTTCTGCCATTCCCTATTCTTTAATGAATAGTGTATGTAGTAGAAAAAAAGGTCACGTTTCTATTTAGAGGTAAAATTGAGTAAAAAGTCAATTACATGTCATCAAAAACATGCTTGTGAATATTTTCTAAGATTTTATACCAGTGAAAAGGCAACTGTCACAGGGAAAATCAAGCTGTCAAACGTTGGATGCAGCAGAACAAATCCATGCGACCGACAGTAAATTTATAGCAGAAGAAACAAAAGATCAAGTGAGTTCTATATCTATGTGTTCTTTCTTGTCCTTATGGGATACATCTATGTACGATGATCTGATTTGGTCTATAGTTGGGAAAAAATGCCACCAGAACGAAAGGGAAGTCAAAAACACCTATGAGCAGAAATGTTTGGCTAGTACTATATGATGTACATACATGAAACTACATCAATAAAGAAGACTTTGGGGGTGGAAGTATAAAAAAAAATTAAAGCTGAAATATCATGGGGGAAAAGGGCATTTTATATATTTATCTCTAGTTAATTAATTGAAGAAATGTTCAAACTCTTTTCAATCTCTCTGAGGCATATACATAAATATTTCATTTGCTTTTAGTTCTACTACCTAGGGAAAGTTCAAACAGCATATTACGTTATTTATCCTATAGAGGAGGGGCTGCCTAAATGTAGTGCAGGCAACTATTTAAAATTAATCGGTTAGAATACAAGTCAAATGATGCAAGAAAGCAGCAGAATGTCCTATCAGAAGGCAGACTCGAAGTTCAAAAGAAGAGGGGCTGGAGAGATGGCTCAGCAGTTTACAGCACTGACTGCACTTCCAGAGGCCCTGAGTTCAACTCCCAGCAACCACATGGTGGCTCACAACCACCTGTAATGGGATCCAATGCCCTCTTCTGGTGTGTCTGAAGAGTAACTGTACACTCACATGCATAAATAAATAAATATTTTTTTAAAAAGTTCAAAAATAATCACCAATTACTATAGAGTTCAAGTCAAAACAATTTGAAAACTCTGACGAAAAGCGACCTGGAAAGAGTAGTTCTATGTGGATACTACAAATCCAAGAGAAAAACCATTGCAGTCAGAGTTGGATGAAAAATCACACTAATACCCTGCTACCATAAAGAGCATGCTAAGAGTTATCGGTGGGGAAAAAAAATCATTAACTGCCGCTTCACACTGCTGACTGATTTTAACATCAAAGGTCTCTAAGAAAAATGAGAATCAAAAACATACTCAGATAATTAAGACAAAAAAACAACTGCAATGATGATTAGGAAAATGGAAGAGTGATCCACACCTGAGCATGGATGATAAACAAGAGATATGCTTTTGAAAGAGCTAATGTGCCATAGTTACACTTATATTCATTACATAATAATCATAATGGTAGCCATCTTCAAATGCAAAGGACATTCCAGAATGAAAGCTACAATGGGATACAGCCATGTGTGTAAGAGAGATGAAATGAGAAAGACAAAATTCACTTCAGGAATGTAAGCCTGCTAATGTCAGTCACTATCAAATGTGTTTAACATGCAGGAATATTTTTTTTAAACTTGGATGTGAGCTACCTAGATGTTATTTCTTCATAGTCTGTACTACAAACTCCATTTCACTTAGACAGGAAGCTTTATTTTTAATATTTCAGCCTTAGATGCTAGATTAGAATGCAACCAGAAAGAGATAGTAAAACAGGAAAGCTCAGAACTAATGGTGACTACAAATACATAAAGATATGATAGAAAGAAACAATAATAACTTAAGTAACTGTGTTAACTCAAGAGAACAGTAACCTGAAAGGTGAAAGGGAGAATCTAAAAATGTTATAACTAAGAGAAACACAAGATGAACAAAATCATCACAGTCTTAGCTTTCTGTTATCTTATACTAATATATTCTTAGCAGTCCAAAAACTGCACCACAGAAACCAGCCTACTGTGTAGCTACAATTGCTCATAGATCATTGTCCACTGATATTTTACCCAGGAACCTGCTACATAAGAACTGACTGCTACAATTGCAATCTGTGTTCTTCAGGATTGAGGTTTTCTCTCTGTCCTCTTTCTGAGTCTCTACCTTCTGGTGCTCAGTTCCTTTAATAATAAGGAAAACGAGAGTCCAAAGCTGAAGTACTTCTGACCTCCTATCAAGTTTCCCACTCCAGGTTGAGGTACGCCTGGCTCCCTTTCTCCATTTGGATCAGGACTCTGTTGCTGGCCACTTTGCCGGTTCCACTCTGGTTCCTAGCAAATGCCAGGCTCACCTGGAGAGCAAGTGAAAAGAAAGGCTCACATCAGAAAAATAAACCCAGGTTATCAAACTCTGCAGAGAAGAGCACCTGAGGCATCTGAGCAACCGTCCAGGAAAGGTGGAGATCAGTGCAGATGGGAGGGAAGAGGGTGAAGCTTACTGCAGTTTATCACACTAAGTTTCCAGAGGGGACACGAAAGCCAAGAAAGGGGGAAAACTAAGCCAACTTCATTCAATGTTACAACTTTCAGAGAAGTGCCATCTAATGTTTAGAAGCAGGAAGCAATTCTATCTAGATATTTTAATATGAGGTTGGGCAACACAGTGTCTCAGCACCGCAGAAAATAGTATAAAGATGCCGGGCCTGAACATCTCAGAGAGCAGACCAGTCTCGCACCAAAGGTTAGGGGAGTCACTACGCTTGACCATACTCAGAAGCTAAGTAGCTGCCTAATTCCAAAATCTAGATTCTACCCAAATTCACCTCCAGTTTGAATGGCAAGAGAGTATCTGGGTAATGATGTCCAAACAAGAGGCATTTTAAGCACCCTTATTTGAGACACTCTACTAGTTTGAGTAGACAAAATGGTAGTGAGGTTCACTAAAGCTCAATTCTTTAGCTATGGGGTAAAAAAAAAAAAAAAAATCAAACTTGGCCCTGGGATTTATTATTTAACCATCTAGTTTCCTCTGTGCCACATACTACCAGTGTCTTTCTGAAAGAGAAATGGTAAACCCCTATCCAAAATGAGCTACTCCCATCTCCAGAAAGCAGGCAGGCACACATACACCACCTTACATTTAGTGCTCTCCCCTAGCCACAAGCTTTCCAGAACGTGCCTATTTATTTGAAGCCATAGTAGAGCAAGTATGTCTCCCTGACATACACAAATCTCTTACTGCTTTAGAGGTGACAGGCGCTACCCAGTACTCACACAGAGAAAGAATACTATGCTGTGCGTCACAAGCACAAGGAAAAGTGGATACAACAAGCACAACACTAGCCTCCTTACCTCTCAGGCTTAGAGAGTTAAGGCAAAAATTTATAAAGTGATCACTTGAGAGGAATCATTTTTCAGTCTTTGATCCCAAGGGTAGAATCTAGAAATTTAGATAAAAGCAAATCAGAGCTTAAAGATGTTCACCTAAATTCTAACCAATTATGAGTCACAAAATGATTCAGGACTTTCTGTGTCAGCCAGGAAAGGGAACTGTATATGAACAAAGAATACTGCTTTTAAAAAGTACAGAAGAATGGAAAAACAGGGAGATTTGTTTCTCAAGGTTTATCATTTTAAGCCTATTTTGTTAGTGTACTAGTAGGTCTCTATAATCATCTAATAAAAACTGCCGAACTGACAGTATAACTAGTACTGTTCAACTATACTCATTCCCAGAGACTTTAACAAAATGGCTCTCTTCCCTACCTCCCTTTCCACAAACCATTTCAAATGATAAACTGCAGTAAACGCCTCTTTGGGTCCCTCTGATTCTCTTGGCAGGTTGCTTAGGGGCTCAGGCTCTGTTCTCTGCAGTGTTGGTTGTCTGGATTTCCTTTTTTCTGAGAAAAATCTCTCTTTCCTTGCTCTCAGTATAAACATGATTTTTCAACTGTCTGGTGATTCTGGACTTAAGTGGAGACCAGAATTATAATACAAGAGGCAGCAAGCAAAACAGAGTCTTAATTCAAATAAACACAGGGATTGGCAAAGGTCAAACTGGAGGAGAGAAACTGATGGGACAGGGAAGTACTCTACCTTTTCTGGATTTCTTCCTTCTCCTCTAGAAGAAATTCACCACTGTAATAAAGATGTAAAATAAAAAGAAAGATGGAGCAGAAAGAGAAAAAATATGAAGACAAAGCATTAAGACTCAAGAGTCATATGCAATGGCCTAGCCAATAAGGAGCCTGGGACATGGACTGCCACTATAAAATGCCTCAGTCTCGAGTAGACATTAACCTTACTATTGGCATTTATTTCTCCCATCTTGTGATCTACTTGTGAATTAACCAAACTTTATAGCTGTAGGATATCTCTAAAAGGTCTGAGCCCTTCTTTGGTGAGAACTTATAGGTTATAGGTATTTGTCAATAATTCAGATATTAAAGGAATTTCTACACATACCAAGGATGTGTAGCTACTGAACAATCAAAATAGTAGCAAAAGTTTAATTTATTCAGTAATTAAAGTAGTATTTTTAGATTGTAGACACTCAAAGACTGTGAGCTTGACAACTGACCCCTTATACTGTAAAATTTATTCAGTCATAAGGTGGTAAGTCTCTGTACAGTACACTATTAGAAGGTCAAACGTAAAGCAAAAAGTTTTCACGGCAAAGTTTCATTGTCAGATCTTTTGGTGTAGGAGGAGGCTAAGTTAAGACCTGGTCTGATTGCTAAGTTTCTGGCAGTCTATGTTATGTATACCTCTTGAGAGACACAAGTAGTGTTGTCTCTTGTCTCTGTCTCTCTCAAAACTTTACATAGCTTGCATAGGCTCCTGTTATGTAGACTCACTGCTAAAATTCAAGTAAGATACAAATTCTGTGAGTATGGACTGGAACTTACACAGTAACAAACTTATACAAGCAGTTTACAAGGTAGTTACCACCAATACCACTCTAAACAAATACGTCTTCATACAGAGTAAAATAAGTAACTGAGAAAGTTTTCTAGAACAAACAAAATGAGAATATCCGCACCTGCAGTGTACAATTTTCTTTTCGTTTGAGGAACTCCACAAACCTGGCCACTACTCCTGGTGTGTTGATGACTTCATCAATAGGAGGATTAGGTTCTGTTTCCCCATAAAATAAAAATAAGAGATCTCAATATAATGACTTTATAGATCAAAGTTAGTCACAATACCCCTCTCTTCATTCCCGGGCCATCTCTCATTAAAATCTATCCCCCAAAAAAGGTCAAAATTGAGTCTGGTCACTTTAAAAGTAGTGTGGCTTGAAAGACATCATAAAAATATAAGCTTTAATCCTGAGAATAAAGGAAGGGAATAACTCTTTGGTTACTTTTTGCAGTACAAGGGAAATCTCTCATGTGTGCACCCTCAGAACTGGACCTTGTATGTTAAGCAACTAATTCTTATCACTGAAACATATCGCCAGATCCCAAGAATTCTTTTTTTTTATTTATTTATTTATTATATATAAGTACACTGTAGCTGTCTTCAGATACACCAGAAGAGGGCATCAGATCTCTTTACAGATGGTTGTGAGCCACCATGTGGTTGCTGGGAATTGAACTCATGACCTCTGGAAGAGCAGTCGGGTGCTCTTAACCGCTGAGCCATCTCTCCAGCCCCCAAGAATTCTTAAAATTAATGCCTCTACTATTGTTATTCTCAACCTTTCTAATGCTGTGCTCCTTTAATACAGTTTCTCATGCTGTGATAAACCCTAACCAAAAAATTATTTCATTGCTGCTTCATAAAACTGAAGTTTGCTACTGTCATAACTCGTAATGCAAATATCTGATATGTAATTCCTGTGAAAGAGGATCATTTCGATCTACAGGTTGAAAAACTTCGCTGTTTTAAGAAACTCATAAAGAGGGCTGGGGATTTAGCTCAGTGGTAGAGCGCTTACCTAGGAAGCGCAAGGCCCTGGGTTCGGTCCCCAGCTCCGAAAAAAAAGAACCAAAAAAAAAAAAAAAGAAACTCAGAAAGCAGGGGAAATCCAACAGTCAACTATCATCAGTATTCTGATATACTTTACTCTGGTAAAGGTTTCAGTTTCTGCCTAGAGAATCTGGATTACAAGATTCTCAATGCACTTACAACAAGAAAGTGCCAGCAAGAATTCATTATCACTTTGATTTATGACAATGAGTATAAGTTGTCATTTAATAAATAATTCTTTTTTTTTTTCCAGAGCTGGGGACCGAACCCAGTGCCTTGCGCTTCCAAGGCAAGCGCTCTACCACTGAGCTAAATCCCCAACCCATTAATAAATAATTCTTAGGTGAACAGACAGAAAATATCAGATAATCAGACCAATAACTTCAGATTTTTATGTGTATGTAGTAATGCCAGAAAAATACAGTTAGAACAATACTACCAGGGAAATCTTCGGCCAGCCTTATTGTAAAACAGTGCAAACCAGGCGTGGTGACCCACACGAATAATCCCAACACTCCAAAAGTGGAGGTGGATGTGGAGTTTAGATGATTCTCAGGGCGAGTTACAGGACGGCTGTAACTACACTGAGACTCTGGTTTTGTTCTGACTAAAAACTTAAACAGTTTAATGCTGGTTTGGAAGCATGACCTTTGCTTGGTTCAACATTTTTATCAATCACTCATACATAACAAACTTGGTAACACTGAAGATATATTAGTTAATATTCTGAATTACAGAAACATTGTATAAAAAATGAAGAATAGAATAAAAGCAACCTTTTAGAAGATTGGTTGTCAGTACAGAAAATACACCCCAGGCTTTGTGTGCATCGCAGGCAAGCAGTCTACATTAAGTTACTTCTATGGCCACAGCAGCTGACTGTTTTTATTTATACTTTAAGATATGTTACCCAGGTCAGCTGAGATTCCCACCTTAACCTCCTAGAGTGGTAGACAATTTCACAACCATCTTAACAAATACATATTTTTTGTACATATTTTAAATTTACTTATTTGTTTCTGTTTGTCTCTCTGTGTGGACCCATGTGACATGGCACACGTGTGGTGGTCAGAGAACACCCTACAGGAGTTGGTTCACACCATGAGGGTTCCAGAGACCAAACTCAGGCCATCAATCTTGGAGCCCAAAGTCTTTTATCAGCCTGATGGCCTGCCCACTGTAGTTGTTTAAAGGCTTTTTAAAAATTCTATTGTGTTTATTGTCCTGATTAAACTGTCAACTAGACAGAACCTAGAATTATCTGGTAAGAGAGTTCAACTGAAACATTGCCTACATCAGATTTACCTACTGGAGAGTGTCTTGACTGTTAATTGATATATGAGGACCCTGCCCACATTACATGCAGCACTTTTCTCTAGGAGGATGATCCTGAACAGTCTGAGAAAGCAAGCTGAACCTAAGACTGACTGCTAGCCAGTAAGAGGATTCCTCATAGCACACCTGCTACACATTTTAAAAACGATTTATTTATTATGAGTACACTGTAGCTGTCTTCAGACAAACCACAAGAGGGCCTCAGATCCCATTATAGATGGTTGTGAGCTATCATGTGGTCGCTGGGATTTGAACTCAGGACCTCTGGAAGAGCAGTCAGTGCTCTTAACCACTGAGCCATCTTTCCAGCCCCAGCCCCAACCCCCCCCCCTTTTTTTGCTATGAATTGTGTTCTTTGGCATGAAATAGCAAAACAGGCCTGCCTTCCATTCCTCCCTTTACTTCCTTCTACAATAGACTGTAGGCTGCAGTGACTTGGTCCCCATAAGTACTGCACACATGATCACCTGGTCCCAAGTTAATGACTATTTGAAAGGATTAGAAGGTATGCCCTTGCTAAAGAAAGTATAGTGTATCACTGAGGACAGGCTTCAGAATCATGAGGTTTAAAACACAGCATGAGCCCTCTTCCTCTCATTGGTTTGAGATGTGAGCTCTCAGCTGCTGCTCTAGTCTCCTAGTGCACACCCCTCCCTCCCTCACCATGAATTCTAACCATCTGAACCTGTAAGACCCAAACAAACAATTCCTTTCAAGTCTTAGCACAGCAATAAAAAAGTAACTAAACCAAATAAGCCCTTTGTCCCTAAGTTGCTTTTGACCAAAAACCTAAATCATTCAAAACTGTAGTTTAAGAAAAGTTTTTTTGCTAAAAAAGTCAGATGCATAACTATGCCATAACCACTACTGCTCTCTTAAACTGACATTGAAATGGACAGTCTTCTCAGGACAAGAAAGCAAATCTCTTGCCATCAGTTTCAGTAATAAACACATCTAGAGTAAACATTCTGGCTATTGCATTTTAAGAAGGAAGCTGACAAGGGGTTGGGGATTTAGCTCAGTGGTAGAGCGCTTGCCTAGGAAGCGCAAGGCCCTGGGTTCGGTCCCCAGCTCCGGAAAAAAAAAAAACAAAAAAAAAAAAAAAAAAAAAAAAGAAGGAAGCTGACAAACTAGAATACACGTAGGAAAGCAATGGTCATAAAATGGAAAAGCCATGCTAAAAACGGACACGATACAGAATTTTACCAAACTGTCATACTAAATACCACTTTTTTGTTTTGTTTAAGATGTATTTACTTACTTACTTACCTAACTTAAATGCACTGGGGTTTGCCTGTGTGTGTGTCTGTGTAAGCCAGATCCCCTGGAACTGGAGCTACAGAGAGTTGTGAGCTGCCATGTGGGTGCTGAGAACTGAACCCAGGTCCTCTAGAAGAACAGTCAGTGCTCTTAACTGCTGAGCCACTTCTCCAGCCTTAAATACCACTTCTTATATGTGTGTTAAATTATGATGGTCAATTTTTAATGCAGTTATCACCTCTAGCTATAAATACTTTTAATAATATGATTTTAAACAACCATAATTTAATAGTATGGTTCATTATTTATTATCAAGACTTTAATACTGCTCAGAATTATTTTTACCTGCCCAGAGTAACAAGTACATACACCAATTCATTCTAATTATACAAGAAGGATTTTTCCTATTCCATAATAAATCTACACTTAACTTTCAGTGGTAAAATGCTAACATTAAAATCAATAATTACTATTCAAGTAATTTTTTATAGAGAGCAGAGCTTTTCGATTTCAGTCACCATAAGCTATTATTACTTACTATGAGGTCTTTTACATAACAATCTCAAATCAAAGTAATTTTCCCTTCTGGTAAGATCCCATAAATAAGAACGGAAGTATTTCTACTTATAAAACACATTCCAAAAGAAACCACAGAGGAACCCTGTAGAAAAGAGATTATGGACAAGGAATAGATTACACAAAGATAAAATGTACTCAAGACTTACCTTTTGAAAGTAGTTTCCTAAATTTCTGTGTTGCAGAAAGCTGCTGTTCTGGGCTATTGGAGAATATCATCTCAGTCATGTCAGAGGTAATGACTCCCCCCTGGACCATAGACAAAGAGCAAATACAACACAACATTAACCTTAGTTCAGGAAAGAAAGACAACATAAAATGCCAACAAATTAATAACACATTTTTCAAAAGTTATACAAGTAAATAAAAATCTTGAAACCCACAACTGCATAGCATGATATGGTCGGACTCTCTATTACTAAGAACTCTGTGATAGCTGGGCAGGGGTGCTGCAGGTCTTTAGTCCCAGAGCTAGGGAAGCAGAGGCAGGCAATCTCTGAGTTCAAGGCTGGCCTGGTCTACAGAGTGAGTTCCAGGACAGCCAGGGCTACACGGAGAAACCCTGTCTCAAAAAATAAAAAAACATTTTAAAAGAAAGAAAGGGAGGGGGATGGAGGGAGAGGGAAGGGGAGAGAAAGGGGATGGAGAGGGGGAGGGGAGGGGAGGGAAGGGGAGGGGAGGGAAGGGGAGGGGAGGGAAACAAAGAAAGGTAGGTGCTGGCAGTAAGAAAGCCATTTAAGCCATAATGCTGTAAGCAGATGTGTTAGCACTATCCACCTAGCTCAGAAAACATATGGCTATTATTGCTATCAAAACTAACTATAAAAAAAATTTAAAAGTGGAACTGGAGAGATGGCTCAGCAGTTAAGAGTACTGGCTGCTCTTCCTGAGGGCCCAGACTCAAGTCCCAGCACCCACAGGACAGCTCACAACAGCCTCCAGTTCCGGGGGACTACCACTCCTCTTCTAGACTCCCTGGGCGTCATGAACCCAAGTAGTGCATAGACATAAAACAGACAAAACACTCACATGCATAAAATACAAATATTTAAAGTTTCTTTTCATGACCTCTAAATCTAAAGCAACTGCTCCATATATCTGTTACATTAGTCATTTCTATTCTATTCCTTTTTTATTTATGAGACCAGATATCATACATCTCAGACTGGCCTCAAACTCTCTATGTAGCCAAGGGCAACCTTGAACTTCTGATCTTGCTACCAATTCCTGAGCACTAAACTTATAGGCATGGCCACCAGGCCCAATTTATGTCGAACTGGGGGCTGAAACCCAAGGCTTTGCAGGGAAAGCATTCTGCTACCTGAGACATCCCACAGCCCTAGCCATTCGGTCACATACCAAACTCCTATTATTACTGGGTATTTTTCCTAGTTATTTGTTAATATCTGAGCTTCCAGATTTCTGTAATCTTTTTTTTTTAATTTTTATTTTTTAAATTTATTCCGAGACACAGGGTCTCATGCAACCCAAGCTGGCCAAGGGTGGCCTTGAACTTTTTTTTTTCTCGGAGCTGAGGATCGAACCCAGGGCCTTGCGATTGCTAGGCAAGTGCACTACCACTGAGCTAAATCCCCAACCCCTGTAATCTTCTTGAAACCCAATAACACTAATTTTTGTGTTTATTTTCCCAACAGATATATAGTGACATAAAATTGTACATATTAATAGGGTAGCATTAATATTAAGTATTTCTATGTACATTAATCACCACTACTGATGGCAGTCATGCAAGAAATGTACAACTAACACTCAGTAAAGGAGGTGGTAGTGATCTTGCAGAAACCAGACTCTAACCACTGCAAATTCAAAAATTAAGTCCTTAAAGACTGATTCCTGAGTAAACTAGTGTTTAAGGGACCACTACATGTCTTCATATATGAAAAATATGTACACCTATGTGTACATGATAGTGTCATATATGGTAAACAACTGTCTTTTTCTACCTTTTTATATATCCTCACTTTCAGATTTATATCATGGTATTTAAGTTACAAGACATCAAGAAGAAGAGTGATCATTACACAAAGATGTTTGCATCCTCTTCTAGGGAGAAGGTTGGTTACATAAAAGCTATACCATTTTAGATGAAGGCATGACGTCTTTATCTTTATTTGAAGCTCCATGTAGTTTAAAAAAATGTATGTATGCCTAATAAATAAGGAATAGATTCTGATAGCTAATTTTATGTGTCAACCAGAATATCTAGACTAATATTAAATGTTACTCTTAAGTACTTTAGATGTGATTAACATTTAAATCAGGACATCTGAATAGAACAGATTATGATTGCTTTTCCTAACGTGGAGTGAACTTAGCTATAAGCCTTTCAGACTGAGATTTCCAGAAAGAGAGAATCCAGTCTCAGACTATAACAATGCTTCTTGAGTTTACAGCTTGCTGACCTGCCCTCCAAACTACTTGGTCGCTAGCTCCCATCATAAAAGTCCCTCTCTTCTTCCCCCTCTCCCTCCCTTTCCCAGCCCCATTCCATGGTTCTTTCTCCAAGAACACCACGTTCTGAAGAGATGGCTAAGCAGTTAAGAGGATATACTGCTCTTGCAGAAAGACCCATTTTGCTAGAACTCACGTTGGGCCACTCACAAGTATCTGTAACTCCCATTCCAGGGGATCTAATGCTCACTTCTGGCCTCCTCAGGTACAAGTATGTACCAGAGAGACATCTTTTAAAAACAACACTACTGCAGTAGTTGTTGGAAACACTACTTTAATAGTTGGAAAGACAGACAGCCCGTCTGTGTGTCTGTCTGTCTTTCGGTGTCATTCTTATTGACCTTGAACTCACTCTGTAGACCTAGCTTGCTTTGAACTCAGAGATCTGCCTGCCTGCCCCTCCGGAGTGCTGGGATTAAAGGTATGCACCAGAGAAACAGATCTTCTAAAGGCCTAAGAAAGGTTTATTGCAAACGGATTAAAATGTTAGCCACAATTTCTATCTTTGAGGAAAACCCAATCCCTCTTGGCCTAGGCAAGCTGTAACATTCCCCACAGAAGCCTTACCAATCCCTTAATACATTCTCATCAAATTAATGTTTGAGACCATTTGTGGAGCTGGGATGCAGCTCACTGACCAAGTTCTTCTAGTATATACAAGTTCCTAAGTTAATCAATAAGACACAAAATTGTTCCAATTGTTTTCTAAAAAAATCTGGGATGGGTATACTTCTCAGTCAGAGTTAAGTGCTATGAGCACTCTGAAATACTTCCTTAGTTATAGCTACCTTATATATAATCTACCTCAAGTTCAGCACTCACCTATATGTATACACTTTTATATTCTTACCCATTTATACTTAGTTTAACATTAACCTCCTATTATTAAAATAGTCCAAACTGTGCTCTACATTGAGTATGTTTTGTTTTGTAGTATGAATATGGCTTGAATTTATTTTGAGACATATGTATAACTTTGGACCCATTTTCTTTTCATCTCTCAATTTTAACGGTTTCGGTGTTGTATGCTCAGAATGGTACATTAGTGAGCCTATGTCTGTTACTTGTGATTTATTTTGGAGTTCTCTCAGTTCATTTTTATTAAACAGATGTAATTGGTCAGTGTGTCATCACTTCATCTTGGGTACCAATCTCAAGCTAAAGTGCATCACCGACACTTAAGCTCCACTCTGTTCAGAGTCCATTCACCTCAGAGGTAAGTTTCTTTCTTTTGGGAAGAAGTAGGGTGGGGGTAGAGGATTGAGACAGGGTTTTTCTGTATAACCCCAACTGTCCTGAACTCAATTTGTAGATCAGGCTGGTCTCAAACTCAGAGATCTGCCTGCCTCTGCATCCCAAGTGCTGGGGGGTTAAAGGGATGCACCACCACCACACTCTAAATTTCTATCCAAGTAAGTTTCAAGAACATGGCCCCTTAACTATTATTGTATCTTTTTTTAATATTTTTTATTATTGTCTCTTAAGTTCAGGCCTTATCTGCTCCAAAATTTATCAGAATATAAAACTTAAATGCCATTTTTACCACGGAAAGCACAGTTTTAAAGCAACGCTATAAAAAAAAAAGCTCAGTTCCAGTGAGGTGCCAGTCATAGATTAAAAAAACATAAACGCGGGGCTGGAGAGATGGCTCAGCAGTTAAGAGCACTGACTGCTCTTCCAGAGGTCATGAGTTCAATTCCCAGCAACCACATGGTGGCTCACAACCATCTGTAATGAGATCTGGTGCCCTCTTCTGGCCTGCAGTCACATATGCAGGCAGAATGCTATACGTAAAATAAATAAATAAGTATTTAAAAAAAAAAACATAAACGCACCATTACCAACTGAAAGGCCAACCTCAACAGTCTACACAGATGTAATCCTAACCATGCGATCATGGCACCGGCAACGCCGTGGAGAGAATAAAACAGTCAGTGGCTTTGGGGGAGATAAACAGACGAGTTCCAAGACAGTAAAACTATGTAAGATCCTAGTAAAAGAGGACCCAAAAATAAATCTCAGGACCCAGGGGGGAAGGTATGTTAACAGCGGCTCACTAACTAACGTACCACTCTGATGATTGGGCTGAGGAAGGGAGACGCTGTACACGTAGAGAGTCAGGGTACTACAGGGAAAGCTTGTGGTTTTGTTTTGGTTTGGATTTTGCTTTTCATTTTTTACTGTTTTGCTGTGAAGCTAAATATTCTAAAAATTTCACCCTATCTATTAAAACTTTCAGAAGCAATAATACCCTGTCAAATCTTAACGGAATCTTTTTATATAAACTGGAGAGCTGTGTAATGACATAAAACATAACAGTGTATCACATGCCACCATTTGTATAGAAAAAGGGGGAAATACTTGTTTTCTTTCGCACACAGAAGTTCTCATAAAGAATAATAATGAGTGAATATTAATGACTACTAGGAGAAGAAAATATTTGGTGATTGAAATAGCAAATACAGGGCTGTTTTTAAAAAAAGCTATATGCAGAGTTGGGGTGTGGCTCAGTGGCAATGCTGTTTGTCTAGCCTGAAAAAGGCTGAGTTAAATCCCCACTACCACAAAGATGTATGCATGTGATTTTTTTAAACTATATGAACAGTTCAAAATAGGGGCCTGAAAAGATGATTCAGCAGTTAAGGGCACTTGCCATTCTTGCAGAGGACCTGAGTTCAATCTCATCATCAACATGGCAGCTCACAGCCACCTATAACTCTCAATCTAAGGAGTTCACACCTTCCTCCAGCCTCCAGGGGCATCAGGCACACACACATCAATACACATGCAAGCAAAACACTCACACAGGTAAAATAAAAAACCTATCTTTACAATGTATAGACTGTCCATGCAGTGATGGTGCAAGCCTTTAATCCTAGCACTTGGGAGGCAGAGGCAGATGGATCTCTGTGAGTTCGAGCCCAGTCTGGTTCAGAGTAAGTTAGTTCTTGGACAGTCAGAGTTTCACAAAGAAACCCTGTCTCAGAAGAACAGAAATAAGAAAAAAGAAAAAGAAAAAAAGAAAAGAAAAAACACATATACTAATTGCTCATTATAAAAGGATTTTTAATGACATTTTCATAAATGCATAGCATATTTAATATAATTAAAATTACTTAATTATGATGCACAGACACTCAACAGATCTGATCCATTTCTGCATAATTTCTGTATCTTTTATGCAACCCCCAAGAAAGTTGTAACAAAACTATCTGATACAGAATCCAGTTTTTCAAATGTATGTTGGTTCTATGATGACAACTCTGGGGAGGGTGCCCATGCCACAGTTGCATGTGGTGGTCAAGACAAGGGAGTCAGTTCTCACGCTCCACCACCACATGAGTCAGAGAGTGAACTCAGGCCTTTCGCACTGAACCCTCTCACCTTTCTGTGCTTCCTATGATGTACTTTCTGTACAGCATACGCCCTTCACTGTATACATTATAAAGTACAACGAGATGTTTCAACACGTGTGCTTTATAGTTTTGTTTTGTTTTAAAACAGTATCTATGAGGTCAACGAGGGCCCGGAACTATCCTCTTTCCTCAGATTCCCCAGTACTAGGATTACAGACATCACCATGCCCAATTAACTTAACCTTTTTTTTTTTAAAGATATTTATTTATTTTATGTATGTGAGTACACTGTCACTGTCTTCAGACACAGCAGAAGAGGGCATCAGATTCTATTAGAGATGGTTGAGGACCACCATGAGGTTACTGGGATTTGAACGCAGGACTTCTGGAAGAGCAGACAGAGCTCTTAACTGCTGAGCCATCTCTCCAGCCCTAACTTACCCTTTCTATTAAACTAAAAAAGGAAAAATCCCAACATCTCATCACAACACCACCAAAGAGTTCTTTTTACCATCATACTTACTGGTGCCATCTCCATGTTATTTATCTGGGCCTCATGAAAGCCACCATCAGACATAACTTCTTCTTCTGTTTCTTCTTCTGCTGTAGCAACATTTCTTCTCTTGAATAACTGAAAAGTATAAGAATGTTAGTCACATAATTTTAACACAAAGGAATTCAACACCTTTTTAGTTCTAAAGCTTTGTTTGTGCTGCCTTTAGTGTGTTTCCTAGTGAGAAAGACTTTAGAATTCTTTCTCTACAACCTTACAGTTGAATCAATTAACTACCACACTATCTATGCCAGTTCTCAAGAGAAACCTGATACTGCATGAAATAAATGTGGTGGTGGTGATGATGACGACGACGACGACGACAACAACAACCCACAGGGATGAGAACAACTTTGGGCATGTTGAAGCCATCTCTTTCAACACCTGTTTCAGGCAGAAGGCAGTCTTAACATTTCTTCAGGAAAAAATGACAAAGACGCTATCAAACGCTATCAAAATGATCGGACACTTCATCTTAACAGTCTTCAAGGACAGTGTATAGAGGGCTCTAGAGCTGTCAATCTCCAGGAGTCAATGACAGCAAAGGATGACTATATGAACAGTGTCTTTTAAAGCCTCATTAATTTTCCGAGGCAATACTTTATATTGTCTATGTCTTCAAAGCCTACTACTAAGCTTGCACCACTCGTCACAATCTGAACTAGCTAAAAATTAACTGTAACAAGTGGCCACCATATTGGACAATCAGCTCAAAAGTTTAGGAATGCGGAGCGATAAAAGCAGTGTCAGACGCAGCTAGACCCTGAAACTCTACAGAACACACTTTCAAAATTACTGGTTCAGGTGATGTCAACCACCTATGCAACTCTGGATAAGGACTAGGACAAGGAATTTATAAAATGCTTAGAATGGAGCTGGGCCCTCGGGAGAGAGAAGCATATCAATCTTTGTGAGTTCAAGGCTAGCCTGGCCAGCCAGAGCTACACAAGGAGACTACCTCCACAAAAATGCTTAGAATGGTACCTGGTACAGCAAATATTCAAGAGTTAACTATTATCCACACTTCAAAATATTAATTGGTTCAGTTCACTAATTTAGAACTGTGTAGTCATTTACAACAAAAAATTAACATGCTAATTTTCCTTGTATAGTCAATAAAATTTTGCAAACTAAAAAAAAATATGACCTTTCTATAAGACACAGAAAAGTGACAGAGTGAGGCTTTTCCATGCCTGTAACCTCAAAAATAAAACCCTGTTGTGGTGGGTGTAGTGGCACGCACTTTAATCCCAGCATTCAGGACAGAGGAAGGCAGGACTGCTCTATGTAGACAATTCTAGTCCAGTCAGGGCTACATAAGCAACGTAGCCAGTGCTTACAAAAAAAGAAATGAAAGAAAGAAAAGAGGAAGGGGAGGTTATGGTAAGGGAGGGAAATATGTAAATTACAAGGAAAGAAGACACAAGCTAGCAAAGCTTTACACACACTCAGAAATTAAGTACAGCAGGAGAGTTTAAAAGGAAGAAAAGAGCAATCAAGATCATCTATAAAGTTTGCTGTCTGATTTCAAAGAATTGTTTAATTAAGCCTACCACAATGAATAATTTAAAAAAAAAACAACATTTATCATTATAGACTTCAGAATTGGGAGAAATATATAAAAAGAAAATAATATACAAAGAAGCAACAGTAGCATTTGAAAACCAGTATGAAGGAAAACAGTTTCCATATTCTAAGAGACTCTGCTTGAGGGGCTGAGGTAGAAAGACTGACAAGAGTTCCACAGTCTACACAGTGACTACCAGACCGGTCAGAACTATCAGGCAAGACCCACGTCTCCTTTTCAAAAGTCTACTCTACAACTAACTGCAGCAAAAGGATGAAGTTAATGCTTCTAGAAAAGTGGTCCTCACATGTGAGTCTCCACCCCTTTGCGGGTCAAAGGACCCTTTCACAGGGGTCACCTAAGTCCATCAGGAAATACAAATATTTACAACATGATTCATAACAGTAGCAAAATTGCAGTTACAAAGTAGCAACAAAAGAATTATACAGTTGGGTTCACCACAACAGGAGGAATTGTATTAAAGGGTGGCAACATTAAGATAGTTGAGAGCCACTT
Organism: Rattus norvegicus; assembly: GCF_021556685.1. NCBI lineage: Eukaryota > Metazoa > Chordata > Mammalia > Rodentia > Muridae > Rattus > Rattus norvegicus. Next base: position 78,520,850 of record NC_141544.1, read on the forward strand.
TTCTAGAAAACACATGAGATTAACCACTGCTCTAGAAAACACATAAAATTAAGGAGAAAGGATAATTATAAGAAAAGGTAAGAAATTCCCAGTAAAGAAGTTTCAGTACAACAACTACACAGCAAGTCCACAGGATAAGCAATATTATCTGACCCAAGAGAAAAAAATTATACTGGGGAAGGAATATCAATACCCCCCCCCAATACTTAAGCCAAAAAATTATCTGAAAAGTTTACAAATATAAAGTTAAACTAAAAACCAACCTAACTATAGAAGGGAATGATTAAATGTTAGACTAAATGTTAAAACACTGACTGCTCTTCCAGAGGTCCTGGGTTCAATTCTGAGCACCTACCTAGTGGTTCACGACCACCTCTACTTCTAGTTCCAGGGGATCTAAACGAGCTTCTACTGTCTTCCTCAGGTACCAGGCATGTACCAAGCACAGACATACATAGAGACAAAACACATACATAAAATGCAGAAGTAAAATATTTTTTAAAGGGGTGGAGATGGCTCAGTAGTTAAGAGCATTTGTTGTTCTTACAGAGGACCAGCCATCCCAAGTTCATAGTCCCACATGGTGGCTCACAGTTCCTCTTCTGGCCTCCATGGGCACTTTCATGCACATAGTGCACATACATGCATGCAGAGAAAACCCATATGCATAATGTATAAATAAATCTTTAAAAAAAAAAAGAATAAAAACTCCAGAAAAAAAAAAGTAGCTCCTCAATTCCATGATGGATACTGCATACACACAGGAATACAACTGTACTACTAGAAACAAATGGGAAGACTGGAACATCAGTAGACATTTTAAACTCACCAATATGGAGGAATTACTCTCAGAAATTTAACATCCACAAGATTTAAAATCATCTTACCTAGGAAACTGCCCATTTATTTTCAAGTTCTTTAATACTACTGGGCTCTCCTACTGTGTATGCCAGTCGCTCACAAAGTAGGACTGTAAAAAGAAAATGTAACTGCCCAGACAATCATGGTTGGTTGGTAGGTAGGTAGGTAGGTAGGTAGGTAGGTAGGTATGACTACCACATACAGAACCAATTACCAGAACTCACTCATAAGCCAAGCCAACTGATGGGAACACCAACAGTCCAGTTTTTTTTCAACCTGTTATTCCAGAAGATACTTCTTGTAACTAAAACTGTCAAACAAGCCTTTCATTCTGTATCAATCTGGTTTTTTTTTTTTTTTTTTGAACTTTAGCAGCAATATCCTATGACCAAATCACATCAAGTCAGCAAGAATCTGTAATTCAGTAAATAATAGGTTTTTCTGTACAGGAAAATGTTTGGTTCAACTGTCTGAGAACTAGACAGAGATCATTTACACACTGTACCTATACAATAATGTTAATTTCTACTCTACTGGAAGGATGGTGCTTTTCCAGATAAGTGACAGAGCAGCTAGGGGGACCAACAGTGCCAAATGAATTCCTGTTTTCCTGACCCTCCTATCTTACAAGTCAAGCATGAAGTACTAAATAGTTTAACAGTTTATCCATACAAAACAGAATTTATGAAGTGACAAAGTTAAGATTTCTTGTGGGGGGAGTCTTTGGCTGGCCTAGAACATCCTCTCTCAAGACCAAACTGGCCACCAACCTAAAAATATATTCTTGCCCCTGCTTCCCAAGTACTGGGATTAAAGGTATACCACCATACTCAGCTCAAAGCTGAGACTGTATCTTAAAAAGATTTATTTATTTTTATGTCTATGAGTACTCTATCTGCATCTACACCTGCATGCCAGAAAAGGGCACCAGATCCCATTATGGATAGCTGTGAGCCATCTTGTGGTAGCTAGAAATTGAGGTAACCACTGAGCCATCACTCCAGCCCTCAAAATTTTAAATAGAACAATATTCCAGAAAATTCAGATTTTTATACAATAAATATGGTAAACTTCCAACTATAACAAATGCTTTTAGTCAAAAGTATGGTCATATTTGTCAATTTATATACTATGGGTGCTAAGCTTCTGCTTTTAGCAGTTAAGTAAATAAGAAAAAAGTTTTAACAGAACTGAAACATGAATAAGCTATCACAAAAAAATAAGTCACTAAGGTGAAAAACTTTTTGACACTGACACAAGGTTGCAAAGAAAAAAATCTTTACCTACTGAACCAATTGCTACCCCAAGCTTTGTTTAAGACAGTCTGCAACCTGGGTTGTCCTCAAACCAGCATCAATATCAATGTTCTTGCCTCAGCTTCCCAAGGACTTCAAACTGCAGATGTGAGCTGCCGCACCTGCTTTTCCCTGAGCATTTACAAGTGAGACTGAGTCCTCTTCCTTCCAGTACATTTTCATAAAATATAGTAATAATTAAAGGCATCCATGAGCTGGCTTAGTGGCACTTACTACCACCTGGGACCCACATGGCAGACAGAGAATCAACTCCCACAAGTTGTCCTCTAGCTGCTCCACACCCTCGGCTCCAACATGTCTACTCTTACCCTACCACACACACATCATGCACACACATTAAATAAATGTAATATTAGTAATAATAATTCTATTACTATTATTCTAAAAGCATTATCCAAAATATACTTTTGGATAGCATATACTGAGAAAAGAAAAGGTGTATTCCCTGAAGTTATACTTCAAAACATTAGGTATTAGAACTGTACAAAGAGAGACACAAAGAAGCCATAGCACACTGATGACAGTCACTCAGGTTAAGGTACGGGTTTATTAGGTTCATAAGCCCTCAAACTTTGTTTAACTTCAAACTTCTCAAACATCTGTCATCCGAGACTTCAGTGACACATGCAAATCAGAAGCACACTGCACTTTGAGAGAGGTGACCGACCTGTTCTTCCCTTTTCTGCTTCCGTAACTGCAGTCCTTCTTCCTCCCTCCTCCTGCGCATCTCATCAGGATTCAGAGATTTGTTCTTGTAACTTTTCAGGCGAAAGTTCTCTTTTCCTGGCGTGGACATGATTTCTAGAGGAAAAGAGAGGAAACAGATGAATTTTAAGAGTTTTATTATTCAATGAGCTCAGCTTTTAACATACATACATATATACATACATACATACATATTTTACACACACACACACACACACACACACACACACACACACACAAAAAAAACAGGCTCACCAAAAAGGTTATTTTCAAATTTTATTCACGTGTTTGTTAGGAGGAAGGATACCAGCGCACTGTATGGCGGTCAATCAGCCTAGCCGATGGAACTTGTATTGCCAGTCTTAGTGACAAGTGTCTTACCTCACAGTTCCACTTTATTGCTAATAGTTTTATTAAAATATTCAACTTAACAGTTCTTACTATATTAATGGGTATCTACAACCATTACCAGATTGAACCTGAGTATTTTTATCACCTTAGAAAGAAACCTGATTCATTTAGCTATCTTATTTATTGTAGACATTTTATAGAAACAGAATCATGTGACATGAAATCTTGACAGGTTTCATTTAGCCAAATGCTTTTTTTTTTTTAATATGTATGAGTATACTTTAGCTGTCTTCTGACACCCTAGAAGTGCCGATATGAGGTGAGTCCAGTATGATTTGGTCATGATGGCAGACCTCTCAGAAATGAGATTAATTCCTCTATAAAACACACAACCAGCTTGCATGGCAGCGTAGACCTTTATTCCCAGCACTCGATGATAGATTTCTGAGTTGAGGCCAGCCAGGTCTACATACTGAGGTGCAGGAAAGCCAGGGCTACAGAAACCCTATCTCAAAAAGATGGTGAACAGGATTTAGTTGTCTCTTCTGTCAAGTGAAAAGACAACCATCTATGAACCTCGACACAACCTCTTGCCAAAGACTAAATGTGCCAGAACCCTGGCCTTGTACTTTCTAGCCTCCCAGAACCATGAGAAATGAAATTCTGTTGCTTGTGAAGCATATAGCTGCCTGACAGTACTATTGCTGATAACTAGTTTGTCACACACACACACACACACACACACACACACACACACACACACAGAGTTTAGTTTTATGCCTTTCAATTCTATTCAATTACTCTTTGAATTATCAATGCCTATGTAAGCTTTAGAGCAAGGAAGTATATGCATTCCTTTATGTTCTCTTAAAAGACTGCCTTGGCCATTACATATGTCTTGTACGTCCACATCCATTTTCAGAACCAGTCTGTCAAGTTGTATAAATCAGCTCAGATTCTAACAGAACTGGAATGAATGTACTGATCAACTTGGATAGTACTGCCACCACGACAAGCTAAACATTCCAGTCTACTAACCAAGTTAATTCTATTTGCAGTTGTGATTTTTCTAACAGTAATTTTTTAAATCGTTATTCCAGTGTGTATGTATGTGCACCATGTACATGCCTGGTGTCCCTGAGGACACCAGAAAAGGTGGTTGGATGCCCTGGAACTCGTTACAGACAACTGTGAGCCACTGTGTAAGTGCTGGGAAACAAACCCAGGTCTTCTGCAAGAACAAGTGTTCTGCACTGCTGAGCCATCTCTCCAGCTCCCTATATAATATTTATACATCATTCTGAGTACAACTTTTAGTTTCTTTTCCTAAGCATGTTCCCAAGTATTTTTCATTTTTTTGTCCTAGTGAATCAAATTTTAATTTTATTTTATGTTAACTATCATTTGTCTATAGAAATATAACTTATTCTTCTGGGGTTTTGTTTGCTGGTCTGTTTTTGAGATGGTGTTTGAGGTAGCCCACATTGGCCTCAAACTCCACCTCCCAAGGACTGAGACTCTAAGCATGGACCACCACACCCAATTTCAAATGATTCTTATATATTAACCTATTTTGTTAACAGTGGATATACAAAATAATTTCCTGCAGCGCTCACTTTATTTACACTTACTAATCTTGGTATCTTTTGTCTTAGTTTTTCTAGTTAAAGTTCTCAATACGAAGCTGAACATAAATAGGAAACAGACATTCAAGGAAGGCAGCCATTAAGAATATTACCCTAGAAAGTATTTCTTTAAAAGATTTTTTAAACTTATATGTATGTGTGTTATTGTGTACGTTATGGTACTTGGGTGCCCACAAAGGCCAGACAAAGCATCAAAACTCCAAGAGCTAGAGTTACAAGTGTTTTTTGAGTACAGGAAACTAGATTAAGGTCCTGTGATCATGCAGGAAGTGCTCTTATGTTTTTAGTGTGAGCTTAGCCTTTAACGCCCAACCATCTCTCCAGCGCAGGAAGTGCTCTTAACCACTAAACCACCTGCTTTCCATGGCTGTGCCCTCCTGTGTTGAGAAAACTCCTTTCTATTCCTACATGAGGGTTTCTACTGCTGAAGGAATTTGGTTTTGTCAAGTGACTTTTCTATGTCTACAAAGATGTACTTTTTGTTTTTATTTTACTAATAATATATTACACTAACATGTTTTAGACTTTAAACCCATCTTGACTATGATTATGATAAGTCTTTTTTACTGTTGGATTCTATTTGTCCTCTGCTAAGAATTGTGTTCTAGTTATGATACTGACCTGCACTTTTCTTGAGAGTCTTCTTAGTACTAACGTCTGGTCCACTTAAGGAGTGAAGCCAGCAAGTCTAAAAGCTCTTCTCTAACTTTTATCTTTCCTCTAAGCCTTTACTGTGATATTTTTATAATCCTTTTACTATAAGGTAGCTAGCTAGTAATGTCCCCAACTTTGCTTCAGTTTTGTATACAGCAACCCTCCCCTTTCCTACGGTTTTGCTTTCCCAAGTTTCAGACATCATAATCAACCACAATCTAAACCTAGGAAATTCCAGAAATAAGTAATTCGTAAGTTTTACACTGCTCGTCATTCCACTGTTGTTGAATCTCACACCATCTCACTCAAAATTTGTCAGGTGAGTAAACCATTGCACTGTCCAGTGTATGCATGCTATACCCACTACCTATTTCTTAGCAACTAAACATTTTGGCCATCGTATCGACTGTTGGTACACTGAGATGCTTCTATGTGCAGTATTACTCAGTTTCAGATACCTATTGAGGGAAAAAGAATGTCTCCCCAAAAGGCAAGGACTGATACTGGACTTGATTTACAGTTTGCTTCCTCACTGACCTACTACCAAATTGTTCTGTCCTCTACTGAAAGTATACTACTGAAGTATCCCCACTCTTAGGAATTTTTCAGTTATCCTTTCATTTACCTGTCTGTCCGTCTGTCTGTCCGTCTGTCTCACACACACACACACCCCTACCTCTTTACTATAGGCCCTACTATAGAGGCCTTATCTTGGGGGAATATGGCTAGGGAGATGACTGGGTGGTTAAGAGTACAGACTACTCTCACAGAGGATCCCAGAACCCATGTCAGGTGGATCACAGCCGCGGGTAACTCCAACTCCAGGGTATCTGATACCTCTGGCCAACACTGTAGGCATCTACATTTGTACACAGACAGAGACTCAAGCCCTGCCCCAAAAGAGGTTTGACATAGTAGCATAAGCTTGTGATTCCAGAACTTGCGAGGCAAGAAGATCAAGATTTCAAGGTCACCCTCAGCTACAAAGCAAGTTCAATACCAGTCTGCTATGCAAAAGAGCCTGTTCCAAAACAAAATTTTTTCCAATTAAAATTATAAAAATCTAAAAATAATTTCACAAAAATTAAGATACTTAGTAATTCTTTTTTCCTAAAGAAAAAAAGTTGGCTTTAGTTGAGGAGAAACCCCTTAAAAATCCTAAAGACAAAAAAGTCAGAACTTGCCTGCGGGCAGTAATAAAGGTTGTACAATGTGTACACTTAAAAAACATTAAGCCAAGTCTGGTGGCACACACCTTTAATCCCAGCACTGCAGAGGAAGGCAGATCTCTGACTAGCTTGGTCTACAGAGTGAGTTTCACTACAGCCTGGACTATACAGAGAAACTCTGTCTCAGAAAACAAACAAAAAGCATACCTATGATGCCTTTACCACTGCTTTGATCAACGCTGATTTTGTCATAGAAGATGCTTTTTTGCCTCAATTCATTTAATAAAGCTCTACTCTCTGCCAATCTATACCCAAACTCACTGACTAAAGATGTTACTTTTATTATATTCAAACATTATATCATCCCATCATGCCAAGTCAGCCTATCCCTCCTGTAAACCTGAAGCATATTCTAAATGGGCTAAACATTTAATAGCTACAATACCATTAATGGGACACCACAAACTACATTTTTTCTTTTATTGATGCATACTGATGTTTTATCTGCATATATGTCTGTATATCAACCATGTGCCTGCTTGGTGCTCACAAAGAGGGCACTGAATCCCTGGGACTGCAGTTACAGTCATGAGGCATCATGTGGGTGCTGGGAATTCAATCCTCATGTTCTGCAAGAACAGCCAGTGCTCTTAATTGCTGAGCCGTCTCTCTAGCCTCCAAATGCAAACACTCTTAACTACATTATAAGAAAGGACATACCATCTTATTAGAAAATTTGTGACTTTAACATGGAAAACTAAAACTATAAGAAAACATTACTACAAAATCAGAAAGATCTGAGTTACATATAAATCCTAAGAAGCATGAGGTATATATAAACTTCTAAAGAGTTGTAGGTTCCTAATAATCCTGAGAATATTCGAAGTTTCTTTCAATCCTCTGCTCCCTCAAATGGTTTCACTGGCCCAGCAGAGAACTACGAAGGGGAACACCTGCAAGTGCAGGACAAAGAGATGATTAATACTACCCACCAATCAGGAAGCTTCACAAGACCTCCCAGGTACCTCTGAAGACAGAGAAACTAAACACTAGGCTGCCAGTTCAAAGTCAATGAAATAGCCAGACTGCTTCACCTGTTCTCTGAATATAGTCAAGCAACCCTCCTAACTCCCTCAGATGCTGAGTAAAAAACCTGAACTAGGAAGTCTGAGACTGCTCCAGTGCAAGTTGATCAACAAGCCACACCCACAAAGCTTCGAATTTGGTGTTTGGCACTACACTCTAAAGTGAAAAGATGGGAAGTCTCAGTAGAGAAAACACAAGGGTGGAAACATAGGAGAAATAAAGGAACAAAAGAAAACACTAGCACACACATACAAACTATAATCAATATTCAGTAAGGGACTGGAGAGTTTGCTGAGTGGTTAGGAGCACTTGCTGCTCTTTCAGAGGACCTGACTTTGGCTCCCCACACCCATGTCAGACAGACAGTTCACAACTTCTAACTCCAGCTCCAGGAGCTCCAACACCCTCTTCTGGCCTGAGGGCATTCATACGCATACACACAAAAATTTTTTTAATGTTTAAGATTTAAAAAAAAATAGCAAAGACAATAAAATATTAAGCCACATAAGAGTTCTAAAAATTCACATAAAAAATTACAAAAAGCCAAAATTAAAATATTATGGACAAAGTGATTACCAGCCAGGCAGGGTGATGCAGGCAGATCACCAAGTTCAAAGCCCATCAAGGCTATGGATTTTTTTTTCTCTCTCTCTTTTTTGGAGCTGGGGACCGAACCCAGGGCCTTGCCCAGGGCCTTACGCTTGCTAGGCAAGCACTCTACCACTGAGATAAATCCCCAACCCCAAGGCTATGGATATTTAAGACCATCCTGAGCAACTTAACAAGAGCCTGAATACAAAGAAGTGAATGACTAAATAAGCAAATGCTGAGGACTTGGTACTTGTCGAGCATTCAAGATCCTTTATCCAATCCCAAAGAGCTGAGAGTTAGGGGCTAAGGACAGTACAGAACCAATTTACCAATCTGAGAATAGCCATTTAACGAAATACCAAGAACAAAACTAACAAAAAGAGAATATACATCTTTTTTGAGTTTAAAATCAACAGACCATTAAAATTCAATGTCCTCAACTCTGAATGGTGCTACATGCCTGCAAACTGGGAGGAGCAGGAGAAGGCAAAAATCAATCCCTAGTTTGAGGCCAGTCTAAGCTAAGTAGTGTTTCGACAATAAATCTCACATCCACAGTGAACTTCAGCAAATCAGAAGGCCAACAAGGAGCAGCCAAAAACAAAAGGCACAACTAAAAACAAAACTAAATGGATCAATAATGTGCTCATATTCATCAGCTGTGGGCAAGCCTGCAGGGCACATTCTTTTTTTTTTTTTTTTTTTTTTTTTTTTTTTTTTTTTGGTTCTTTTTTTCGGAGCTGGGGACCGAACCCAGGGCCTTGCGCTTCCTAGGTAAGCGCTCTACCACTGTGCTAAATCCCCAGCCCCGCAGGGCACATTCTTAATTAGTGATTAGTATGGAAGGGACCAGCCCACTGTGGATGGGGTCACCCCTGGGCTGTTTGTCCTGGGTTCTATAAGAAAGCAGGCTGAGCAAGCCTTGAGGAGCAAACCAGTAAGCAGCACCCCTCCACAGCCCTTGCATCATCAGTTCCTGTCTCAGGTTCCAGCCATGCATGAGTTCCTGTCCTTGAATGAGTTGAGATACTAACATGTAAGCTAAATGAACCCTTTCTTGCTTTTGGTCATGGTTGTTTCGTCACTGCAATCAACAGAAACCTCACTAGGACAAATGGCAAGTGCTCTTAACATCTTTGCCATCTCTCCAGTACCAACTGCAGCATTCATACTAAACTAAAGACCTTCTGCTTTTACAGAAAACATGAGTAATTTTAGAGAACAAAGACTTGTATATTTTCCTACAGTACTTCCTCGGCAGATATTAAGACAATGTCATCTTCACATTACACTGTATTATTAGAAGGCTTGATTTTTAAATTTGCTATGTAAGTTAAAAAGAAAAATTCTTCAACTTGAATTTTGGCTTGCTAGGATCAGGACAGACTTTCCAAGCACTTTTGAAAAAGGCTGTCAGCACAATGCTACCATTTTGTACTTAGTATTCACATGAAATAAAATAGTCTCAGCACTGTTGATCATGAAATCAAATTATCAACTCTGAAAAGGGCTGAAAATGTTCTACACCTTACATCAAACATTCAGTCAAGATTTAATACTTCATATAAAAATAAACACACAACTGACTCATACAAATTTGCTTTAGTCTTTAATAAATGGTAAAAGTACATTTATATCAAAGAATTATTTTTAAATAATTTCTGGAGGCTGGAGAGATGGCTCAGTGGTCAAGAGCACTGACTGCTCTTCCAGAGGTCCTGAGTTCAAATTCTAAGCAACTACATGGTGGCCCACAACCCACCGTGATCTGATCTGATGCCCTCTTCTGGTGCATCTGAAGACAGCTACTGTACTCATATACATAAAATAAACACATCTTTAGAAAAAAATAAATAAAATAATTTCTTTGTGACTTATCAGAAAAATGCTTGATCTGCCTTCCTATTCATATCTCCCTACATACTTTGGCTGCATAAAAATTCCTTCGGCAAAAATGGTCTCTAGCAGAGGAAGTTATACATATATGTCTTGATAAATATTTTACAACTGTGAATATTCACAGCTGAACCACATAGGTACTATGATTCCACAATGCTACATACAGGAAAGACGAAAGCAGGGCTCAGGGGTTGGGGATTTAGCTCAGCGGTAGAGCGCTTGCCTAGGAAGCGCAAGGCCCTGGGTTCGGTCCCCAGCTCCGAAAAAAAAAAAAAAAAAAAAAAAAAAGAAAGAAAGCAGGGCTCAGGAATTCAAGACATAATTTAAAGTAACATGTATAATCTGGAGTATCAAAATTGAGATGCAATCAACATTAAAGTTCTTTTTACCTAAAGGACAAGAAATAACAAATTTTCCAAACCTGGGAGACAAATTGCCAGTTTGTTAAGGATTCATAGAATGTTTTTAAAAAAAAAATTATGTATACATATGGATGTTTTGTCTACATAGACATTTGCATACAAGAAGATGCTATCAGATCTTAAAGTCTGCAGTAATAGACAGTTGTGAGCCACTATATGGGTGCTGGGAACTAAACTCAGGATCCCTGGAAGAACAGTCAATGTTCTTAATCACTGAGCCATCTCTCCAGCCCTAGAATGCTCTTTAAAAAAGAAAAGAAAAAAGTGTGGGGGGGGTGATGAAAACATAACTCTGTTCTTCTCTACCATGCTGGGGTTCCAACCCTGGCACCACATTAAAGAAAAAAAAAAAATTCAGGTGCTAGAAAGCACAGAGATTTGGAACACTGACTGCTCTTCCAGAAGACCTGGGGTTCAATTCCCAGCACCCACATCAGGTGGCTCACAACTGTCTGTAATTCTAGTTCCAAAGGATGTGACTCCCTCTTCTAGCCTCTAGGTAGTGCACAGACATGCACAGAGACAAAATGCCCATACACATAAAAATAAAACTGAAGGCACTGGAGAGATTGCTCAGGGTTGTTAAGAGAATTTGACTGCTATTGTAAAGGTCCTGAGTTCAATTGCCTGCGACCATATGGTGCCTCACAACCATATGTAATCTGATGCCCTCTTCTGTTAGACATAAAGTCAGAGCACTCATATACATAAAATATGAATAAATCTTAAACAAACAAAATATTGAAAAAACATAAACATCAACTGGTTAGCAGGAAATTATCTCCTACTAGTCTATATGGTTTGGCTGTATTTACAGTCGTATTAACAGATCCTACGATAACTCTATTGACAAGGGAGGGGCAGGGTAAGTTTAGGTGGAGCTGATAATGTAACTCCAAAGAATATTTTTCTCTGAGGAATATCAATACTATTCTAGAAAGAAAGAACCCAGAGTCTGGCATGGTTATGGACACCTTAAGTCCCAGCACTTGAGAGGCAGAGGCAGGCAAGCGGATCTCTGAGTTGGAGACCAGACTGGTCTACAAAGTGAGTTACAGGGCAGTCAGTGCTACACCTGTCTTGAAAAAAGGAGGGAGGGAGGGAGGGAGGGAGCCAGCCAGCCAGCCAGCCAGCCAGCCAGGCAGCCAGGGTGATGCACAACCTTGATCCCAGCACTCTCTGTAGCAAAGGTGGATCCATGTTTGTAACTATGAGGCCAGCCTGATCTACATAGCAAGTTCTAGGGAGCTAGGACTAAACAGTGAGACCATTACAGATAATAACAACAGTAACAACAATAGTAGCAATAGAAGTTAGGGCTGTAACTCAGTAGTAGCTCATGTGTCTCAGCATGCCCAAAGACCTTCATTTAAGCCCCAGAACTAAAGGGGAAAAAAGGAGGTGAGAGGAGCAATAAAACAAAGTATTTATCAATATAGAACTATACAACATTTAACAGAAAAAAAAATAGCATCTAAAAGTACAGAGACTGGAACAGGGGAGGTAGTTTTTTCTTGTTATCCTATTTTAAAATTGAGGTAAATTTAATGGTCATAAAATAAAAAACTTAAGACAATCCCTTTAACTGTAAATAAGTTCAGCCCCAAGTTTGTTCTGATGTAAAGACTGAACTGCTGATAAAACCAAGCTTTAATGATTGGTATAAGCATATTACAAACAGCCTTATGGCTTGGATCTTGGCCCCACCACTTACTGTGAAGTGGGGCAAGTTACCTAATCAGACAGTAAGACAATCTCCTTCTCAAAGTGGTTTTGCAAGGATAATAACTGAAAAACATCTGATGTAGACAAGACTGACACAGAATGCATTTTACTATTTTCTGTGAGTCTCTCTATTCCTCAGTTAGAAGCCCTCATTCTGACCTCATTCTGTGTCTTGCTGGTCACAAAGCATAAGAGACACATGGACGACTCAGCACATATCCTTACTCGGGCTGGAAAACTATTCATGATGAGCAAGCAGACATATCTTTGTATATGAAGGGCAGCATTATTCTTGTTATATGAAGAGGATTACCCCCATTATCCACATTCTGGATTATTGCCAGCTCTCAAAAATTATTCCAATTAGTCTACAACATTGGGACAGAATCAGTTTTTTTTTTCCATTTAAAGTCTATTTTGCGGTGTTGCTAAGGTCTTCAAAAAAAAAAACCAACAGAAACTACAATTCATCAGTCCTTATTCCCACATTTTCAATGGACTACTTCACAATTCTAGCACAAGTCCTATCTGTACTGCATCAGTGCAGCTAAATGAATTGTCACAGCCAATGTTCTCTTCAATTATCACACCTAAATTCACAAGCCCCACAAAGCACAAAGATAACAAAACAAAAACAAGAGTATTAAGGGATTATTTTTATCAACAAGTCAGCCATTGAACCAATCAAAGGTCTTAAGTTTGGTTTGATTTATGTAAGCCAAGTAGGCCTACTTTGTGCCCAGGATAACTTTGAACTCCTGATTTCCTATCTCCCTCCCAAATACTGGTGCTAACCTTAGGGATGAAAAGATATAATCCTACTCTCCATTCCGGAAAAGATAAAATGGTAAAATAATTGAAAGCAACAGATAACAAAATAGTTCAGGAAATGACTGTATGGTATAAAGTTTATGACATAGTAGAGACTGAAGAAAATCACAAATATTGAACCTATTGAGCCTACCGACCAACATAGAAAACAATACTGCTTACAAAAAACACTTGTCTAATACAAGCAATCTTGCATTTAAGGGAGGGGGGGGAGGCAATGGCTGGAGGGGGTAGCTCAATAATTGAGACTTTGCTGCTCTTTCCCCATGGACCCAAATTTGATTCCCAGAATCCATGTTGGACAGCTGACAATTGCTTGTAATTCCAGAGCTCCATGGGCTCCCACACAACCCTGTTCTGGCCACCTCCACAGGTAACCCCACACATGCAGCAAACATTTATATATGCACATAACTTTTTTTTAAAGAGAAAGCCAAGGCTAGGAAGATTTCTCAGTGGGTAAAAGCTCTTGCTGGGAAAGGATATGCGTTTCACTCCCCAACACCCAAATAAAAAATTAGGGGTATGGATATGGATGTACGTGACTGCAAACTCAGTATTGGGGAGCAGAGATATGCAGATCTCTGGAGCTCAGCTGCCAGCCAGGCAGCTTAGCTGACAAGCCACGAGCTTCAGATTCAATGAGACCCTTTCTCAAGCCAGCCCAGCAAAGATCAACAGAGGAAGACACCCAAAGTCCTTCTCCAGCTTCCACATGCACACACATGAGCACAGGAACCTGGACAGTCATGTGCCTGCAACCCTCATGAACATACCCCACATACACGTATACACACAAAGAGAGCCTACCACTAAAGCAACAAAGTTTTTTATTTTGTTTTGTTTTTGTTTTGTTTTTTTGTGGTTCCCTTTGGTGTCATTTCTAAAGTCACAATGTGTAACATTTCATGAAGACCACCAAAAAGCACATAATGGAGACATAATGCAGAGGCAGAACACTAACCTAGTATGTGTAGACCAGGAAATGGACCCTGGCACCACAAAAATAAAGACAGCACAATCTCCTGGCACAGTGGACACCTTTAATGCCAATACTTGAGTTCCAAGACTGCCAAGTCTACATAGAGACCCTATTTCAATAGAAAAAAGAGTATAATCCAAGTGTTTAATTTAAGGTAATATCTTAATTCTCGTTACTTGATTGTAGGTTTTCTAGGTTGGATTTTGTAGACCTCTTTGGGGATGGGGTGGGGTTAAGGGTTTTAACTACAGGTCTCTGGCATGCTACACTCCTGCCCTGTTACAGGTTTTGCTCTCTTGTTTGGTGACAGGGTCAAGTTCCAGGCTGGCCTCAAACTCAGGATCTTCCTGACTCCCCCAGGATTATAGGAACAAGCTCTTACAATGCATTTTTATCAGCAAATAATTTGTTTCCCTAGAACTGTAAGATTTCAAGATATACTACTGTCTTCTTCCAGTGGTTTCTGGACTAGAAAGATGGTTCAGCGGTTAAGAGCACTTGCTGCTCTTGCAGAAGACAAGTTTGGGTCCTGGTACCCAGCTCAAACCATCTTCACCTCCAGTTTTAGAGGCTCTAACACACTGTTACGGCCTCTGTAAGCACCAGGCACCATCACGATGCACTGACACTCAGGCAAACACTCACACACTTAAAATTTAAGTAAAATATTTATAAGAAACAAGCTATTCTTTTTTTTTTTTTTTTGGGTTCTTTTTTTTCGGAGCTGGGGACCGAACCCAGGGCCTTGCGCTTCCTAGGTAAGCGCTCTACCACTGAGCTAAATCCCCAGCCCCCAGAAACAAGCTATTCTTAATACTACACTCTTCCATGCTTCCATTCATACTATGAAAAGCTAATAGCTGCTTGAAAGTTGATGTAAATTTGCTTTTATTTCTTTGTCTCCGACCTCCATCTTAAAATTGTGTATCACATAAACAACAATCTGCCAAGAATAAATTATTTCAGCAAAACTATAGAGATAAACCATTTTCAATTTCCTTTCAAAATTTAGGTCTTTCAGCCTTTAAGCACTCATCTTTAATGTCGGAACTCCAGGAGTCAGAGGCAGGTAGGTCTCTGAGTTCAATGGCAGCCTGGTCTATATATGAATTCCAGGGCTATGTAATGAGTCCCTGTCTATAAGTATGTATGTATGTAAATAAATACACATTATGCATACGAATTTATACAAAGACACGCACATGAGGACATGCTGTTATTGTAACCCCATCACTTGAGAGGCTGAGGCAGGACTGTTTTGAGGTCAAAACAACCAAGAGCTATGTATCCAATGCTAGGTCAGCCATGACTAAATACTGAGACCTGTCTCAAAAACAAACACAAAGAAAAAGCAACCTACAGGCAAGAAGGTGGGGACTAATACCTACTTAGTCATCTAGGCTGATTGAAATTTTGAGCTGACTGCGTGGTGCACATCTGAAATCCTGCCACCCCAAAGGCCAGGGCAGGACAAGAAGCTCAAAGCCAGCCTACCAAACAAAACCCAGTCTCAAATTAAAAAAAAAAAAAAAAAAAAAAAAAAAAAAAAGAGGAGGAGGAAGAAGATAGTGTTTGAAGGAACTATTTTAAAAGGGGGGAAAAGGTCAGATGATAGTGTTTAATATTTCAAAAGCATTTCTCGGTGGCTGACTCTGATAGTAATTTACCAAACCGAAGTTTAAGCCTTAAAATCAATTCATTTGAAACTTTTCATTGACAAGTGGATTGGAAGCAGCTGCATTCAAACCCTCACATTCTTTCTTGCCGACGTCCCTGATCTCAGTCACCCTCCAGTTTTCTGCTCCCAATGCGAGCCTCAGCTAAGGCTTGGCGGTTTCCCTCGCATCACCGCTCACACAGCCGACCAAGTTGTCATTGCTATAATTACCACACCCCCGTCAGCAGCTCCAGACCCGCGTAGTTATGACATCTGTAAACTGCAGCCTCCCGTCTCCACCCCCGCCTCCCTCCAAACACCGGCCCCGGTGGTAACCTGCCAACTCCCGGATCGGCCCCGCACGCCTCGGCCTCAGCCACCGCACTCCGCGCCGCCCGCCCCCGCCCTCAAGCTAGCGCGGCGCGCAGACTCCGCGCCGCCGCCCGGCGCCCCGCAGTCCCCGACGCCGCTTCCACCGCCGCCCCGCCCCGACCGGCGTTCCTCACGGCGAGCACCAGCGTTCCCCACCCCCACCCCGCTCCGCCGCCGCGCGGCCGTTAGGACCGCCGGGCCCGTGACGCACGGGAGCGACGCGAGGGTCCGGTCCCCCGCGCGCCAGCTCCAGCTCCGGCCGCCGCCCGTGTCCGCCTTCGCCCCGGGGCCTCCCTCGGGTCCGCAAAGGGAACCCAGAACCGCCCGCCGAGGGGGAGGGGCCGCAAGGAGCCCCCACTCACCGACTTCAGGCGACCGGCCCCGGTGCCACTACGAGGGTGAGACGCTCGCTCTTTGCCCGCCCGCTGCGCCTCTTCTGCGCACAACCTTGACCAGCCGGCGCGCACCACGGCGGCGCTCACCAGGCCTCGCTCTTCGCCGCCGCGCACAGAGCCGCGAGACCCAGCTCAGCCGGCGTGCGCACTGCGCCTGCGTGCGGGGGCCGGCCTGCGCGCCTGCGTGCGCTTCTCCGCCGCCCGCCGCAGGGGCTGCCGGGAAGCGGAGTCTCCGTGTGTGGACGCTCTAGGCTTAGTACGGGCCAGGGAAACCGCAGCGATCAGGGCGTGGGACTCTTGAGGACGAGGTTGGCAGTCAGTAACATGTAGAAGTTATGGAAACAAACTTGTCCTTACTAAACTCTTCCAGAATGGACGGATTCCCCTCCTCACATCAATATAGCTTCCCTCTCACATGGTAGGTACCTCACACCCGAGCATGCTTATTGGATGAATGATGGCATGGTTGGAGGCTGAGGGAGTATTACAAAATACGTCAGTGTCTCACGTTCAAAGAATTCACATGCAACCCATTTGCAAGAACCTTCTGGGTATTCTCTTCAGTTCTCACCCATTTTGCCTGGTAATTTATTAGTATCCTAAAACATTAAGAAATGGATTTTTGAACCTGGCATGGGGACGCATGCCTATGTTTTCAGCACTGGGAAGTATAAGGCAGGAGAATGGCGAATTCTAAACCAGCATTACTACGCAGAAAGATACTATCTCAATAACGGTAATTTTCGGCAAAAAAAAAAAAATATTTGCTTTGATCTGAGAAAACGCGTTAAAACAAAATGTTTAGGAAAAATGATTGTTACTGTTACGTGATGGAATGTTTCTTTCTGGGGAGTAGAGTGGTGGCTTCACAGGAGCACTTTAAGACAGCCAAGCAAAGGTCACAGGAAAATCTCACACCGGACACGATTTAATAAGTCAGTTTAAAAGGACTAATGAAGAGCAACAACACGAAGCAATACATTTATAATAAGACAGGAGGAGAAAAAGGACCACATAGACTAAATCCTAGGTAATGCAGTGTTCATTTCTCTTGGACTCTGTGTTAGTTTTAGTAAACTTGACACAAACTAGAGTCGCCTGGGAAAAGAGACCCTCAATTGAAGAACTGCTCCCACCAGATTGGCCTGTAGGCATGTCGGTGGGGTGTTTTCCTGATTCATGTGACTGTGAGACTCACTGTGGGCGGTGCCACCTATGGGCTGTATAAGATAGCAAGCTGAGACTGGGAGGTGACCAAATTTCTCATGGTCAGCTTCAGTTACTGCCTCCAGGTTCCTGCCTTGAATTCCTGACCTGGCTTCCCTTAAAGATGTACTGTAAGCTCTGAAATGCCTGCCCCCAAGTTGTTTGGTTAGTTTTATCATAGCAACAGAAAGCAAACTGGAACTTCCTCGATCCTTCAGTCCCTCCAGTCCCTCCCTCCCTTTCTTCTCACTTTCTCCCATCTGCATCCGTATCACTAACTGTGCTTGCTATATCAAAGCTGAGTTTGAGCAAAGCAGCTTGGGGGGGGGGGGGTGGACTTAGGAGCAGTATGCTAGCTAGTTTTGTCAGTTTGACACAAGCTAGTCCTCTGGAAGGAGGGGACCTCAACTGAGAAAATGCTTCCAGAAGATCCAGTTGTAAGGAAATTTCTTAATTAGTGATTGATAGGAGAGGGCTCAGCCCACTGTGAGTGATGCCATCGCTGGGCTGGTAGTCCTGGGTTCTATAAAACAGCAGTCTACATAAGCCACAAGGCAGCATCCCTCTGTGGCCTCAGTGTCAGCTCCTGCCTCTATGCGAGCATTTATATAAGTTTATATAAAATAAATTTCTCTCTCAGTTTCGTCATCTCTTTGTAAACTGTTTATTTTTATTCTATACATTTGGTACTACTTTTATCATTCTCTTTTTTTTTTTTTTGGCTTTCTTCTATGAAAATTAAGACCCAACTGACCACCTGCACACTGATACTGTTTTTAAAACAATTAGGAAATTACAGGTTGAGAGTAGAAGATAGCTCAGTCAGGAAAGTACCAGCCACTAGAGTCTGAGGACCTGAGTTCAATCCCCAGCATCCAAGCAAAAAGCTAGGTATGTTCATTTGGCTTTTTTTTTAATTTGTTTCTTTTATATTTTTATTTATTATATATAAATACACTGTCAGTCGGTGTATTCAGACACACCAGAAAAGGGCATTAGATCCCATTGTGAGCCACCATATGGTTGCTGGGAATTGAACTCAGGACCTCTAGGAAGAACAGTCAGTGTTCTTAAACACTGAGCCATCCCTCTAGCCCCAGACTTGGGCTTTTAATCCCAGCCTCGCCCAATGGCCTAATCAGCATGCCCCAGATCTCAGTGAGAAACTTCCTCTCAAAAACAAACAAATAAACCTAGGTGGACAGTTCCTGAGGAACCACTCCTAAGGTTGCCCACACAAATGCACTTACTTTGCTTGGTGGCACACAACTTTAATCCCAGCACTCTTAAGAGGTAGAAGCAGGAAGATCTGTGACCTACACAGTAAGACCCTATCTCAAAACCTCTGCAAGTTCTTAATAAACACAGCAGCTAGTAATAAATACAGGAATTAAGTAACAAGGTATAATAAAATATGACAATATTTATAATGCTTCTATCCCTTTGCTTCCACAATTTAATTCTTTATTGCCTGTTTAAACCTTGTAGGGTATATTATTCTATATCCTTTTTGCACACTTGTTTTTATGCAGTGGCGCTGTGGAAATCAAGTACATTACCAACTAGGCTCAGCCTCTTGGTCTGTATTTTAGAGTATATAAATATAAGAAGAATATAACCACAATAAAAACTAATTAAATGCATATCTGTATTAAATAAAAATAATGATGTATTTCTGTCCTGAGAAGGTTGAGTATTTTTATTCTTTCTGTTCCCTTTTCCATTAATGCTTCAATGAACTGCCTCGAGCTTTTTAGGAGAAGTGTCTCGCTCCTGCGTTCTCTCTCTCTCTCTCTCTCTCTCTCTCTCTCTCTCTCACACACACACACACACACACACACACACACACACACACACACACACACAGTGGTAAGGCTGAATAGAGTCAAATATGAAACTTTGACTTGCAGTTCTGCTTTTTTTAAGAGTTATTTATTTCATGTATGTGGGTTCACTGTTGCTGAGCTGTCTCTCCATTCTGCAGCTCTGCTTTTTCACCAGCATAGCAGTGGTTCCTGTAGTCATTGCAAAGTAATGACATCAAGCTAAATTTTCTCTCAAACAGTACACAAACATAGAGTATTGAAGGTTTTATTTACTGACAAAGCAGGTTAGAAGCTTCTAAAAATTCATTGTTAGCTAATTATAATGGCTTGGGCCTCTAATCCCAGCACTTGAAAGGCAGAGGCAGGAGGATCAGAAGTTCAAGATTATCTCAACTATATAACAAGTTCAAGGTTTGCTCAGCAGTGGTTGAGCAAACCTTTAATCCCATCACTCAGGAAGCAGAGGCAGAAGGATCTCTTGAGTTTGAGGACAGCCTGGTCTACAGAGTGAGTTCCAGGACAGCTGGTACTATACAGAGAAACCCTGTCTCAAAAAACAATAATAATAATAATAATAATAATAGTAGTAGTAGTAGTAGTAGTAGTAATCAAGTTCAGAGCTAACCTGAGCTACACGAAACTCTGCAAATAAACACACATAAGAACTGGTTTTCCCTTCTCTAAAATGGCTATCTTATTTTGTGTGTACAGCCTGTCAATCAGATCCTTTACGCCCATAAATTAACCATGCAGTCTCTCAGTACCTTACATACCCAGCACTTTAAAGGCATTCCGATGTGCGATGTATGTCACCATAAGTTAAACATCTTTTCTAGGGCTAAGATATAGTCAGTGGTAGAGTGTTTACCTAGCATGCCTAAGGCCATAGGCTCAGTCCCTAGGACCACAAAATAATAATACCTACCACATGTAAAACCTCTTTCCATAAAGCAGACGTGATCTGAAGCTGCAAAATTGAAGTGAACTTTTAAATAATAACTTTTTAATAAGAAACTTAGGAAATACATTTTAACTTGTCTTTTTCTAAGGACTTTTTTAAAGATTTATTTTATATATGTGTGTACACTGTTGCTGTCTTCAGACACACCAGAAGAGGGCATCAGATCCCATTACAGATGGTTCTGAGCCACCATGTGGTTGCTGGGAATTGAACTCAGGAACTCTGGAAGAGCAGTCAGTGCTCCTAACCCCTGAGCCATCTCTTCAGCCCATCTGAGAACTCTTTTTAAAATATAGAACTAATTCTATTTCTAAAATATTAGTGAATCCTTCCCTGCTGTGTTTCACTGCAGTAACCCTCAACTTCTCAGTCAGCCCGCCCCTTTCTGTGTTCCACATGGCTTCACAGATGACCTATCCTCTCATTCTCGGCTTGGTACTGCTTAGTCAACACATGCAGGCCCCACTGTCCTGACAACTGGTCACCCTTTGGCTGTTCTTTTTTATTACTATTTGTCTTAGTTAGGGTTTCACTGCTGTGAAGAGACACGGGACCAAGGCAACTCTTATAAAGGCAGCATTTAATTAGGACTGGCTTACATTTTAAGAGGTTTATCCATCATCATTATGGTGGGAAGCATGGCAGACTACAGACGGACATGGTACTGGAGGACCCAAGAGTTCTACATCTTGATCCACAGGCAGCCAGGAGGAGAATTCCTTGCTCACTGGACAGAGCTTGAGCATAGGACCTCAAAGGCCACCCCCACAGCGATACATTTCCCCCGGGCCACACCTACTCGAACAAGGACACACCTCCTAATAGTGTTACTCCCTCTGGACCAAGAATTCAAATGCATAAGTCTGTGGGGGCCAAACTATTCAAACCACCACACTACTACATTTATTTTTATTGGAAGAGTGTTGGGGGAGCTGTTTGGAAATCAGACAACTTGCAGGAATAAGTTCTCTCCTTGAACCATGTGAATTCCAGGGATCAAACTCAGGTCATCAGGCTTGGTAACAAGTGTTTTTACCTACTGAGTCATCTCAACAACATTTGTTTTAAACGTGTATGTGCTACAGATTGAACCTACAGCCACATACAGGAAAGGCACACACTCTACCACTGAGTCCATCTCTAGCCTAACTGCAACTATAGTCTGTTCTGGGAAAAACCAAGGAAAAAACCCAGCAGTGTTCTGCAAATGTACTCAAAATTCTTTAAGCAGGAAATCTGAGATTTCTAGATACCTAATAGTTGACTTAGGAGTGAGTATTACAGGGTCTTAATGGTCCGAGGTCTTGGCCCTGTGACTTCGTACCTTGTGTTGATAGGCCCAGCTATGGAAAACCCATAATGGGACCTCTCCAGCAAAGGACCAAGGTGGGGAGACTTTTTTTTTTCTTTTTCTCTTTTATTTTTTTAAAGATTTATTTATTTTTGTTTGTTTATTTATTTATTATAAGTATGCAGTAGCTCTCTTCAGACACACCAGAAGAGCACATCAGATCTTATTACAGATGGTTGTGAGCCACCATGTGGTTGCTGGATTTGAACTCTTAACCACTGAGCCATCTCTCCAGCCCAGTGGGAGACCTTTCAAGCCGATAGTATAAAGCCCAGATTTTAGGACAGCACCATATAGTAAAATACGTATGTTTCTTACAAGGAGAATACAGCTTAAGGTAAGAGCAGAAGGGAATGTTCTTATGAGGAGTTGAAGATTGACCAGTGAGAAGTCAGAGGTTTAGAATTACAGACAAACATGGATGTGGCAGTAGGAAGTACATAGATGCTAAGATTGGCCTCATATATTACAAATAGCACCTTAAAGCCAAATCTGGGCCCAGTCGAGGTGGATTCAGCCTTTTTTCTTTTGGATTCAGTCCGTATAAGAGCTATCCTCTTTGCCTACAACACTCCTCTAGCTCTGCTCCCCCTTACCTTCTGGTCTCTGTTTCTTTTGAAGCTTCTTCTGAGTCCTTGATGAATTTCCCCTATTCTCACTTAAATTTTTCCAAAACCTCTGTTAACCCTCCTTTAACTATTAATATTTGTCCATGTGTCCATACCTGCCTTTTCCAATTATTCAGGATAAAATGTTTTGGGGCTATTTGTCTTGGTTAGTGACTGAAGCAACTGTAGTCACAAATAAATGCCTGGTGAGTTAGTACTTAAGCCACACAGTGGATGAATGGCAGTGAATTTTTGTTTATTGGTTGGGGGTGGGGTATCTTGTTTTTCCATGACAGGGTTTCTCTGTGTAGCCTTGGCTGTCCTGGGACTCCCTCTGCAGACAAGGCTTGCCTTAAACTCAGAGATCTCTCCTGCCTCTTCCTCTCAAGTTCAGGGACTTGAACTTGGTGTGCCCTACCATACCCAGCATTGAGTGGCATTGTTTGATATGACTAAAGTCTTGATGTCCTGTGAGTTTCCGTCATTCCATTTCACGCATTAACTATTCACAGCCAGTTATTCAGACAAAGGTGATTTATTTGAATATCCAAAGCACTTTATAAAATTATATAGAAAAATCAAAATCATCCTGTCGTCCTAGTTTGTGCTATCACATTTTAGAATAACAGACTTGAAAAAAGAATCCTTGTTCTATATAAAGTATTCTTGCTGTCACCTACAGGGAAGGAGATAAAAGATGTCAAGTAGAAAAGACAGTGAGGAAGTTTTAGCTGGCATCTGCCCAGCTACTGGTGAAGGCACTAGATGCTAGTGTGTGGCTGGTGCCTTTAGTGACCCCATCAATCTGAACAGATAACCTGTTACTCAAGTCACTAATGGTCGTCATTTTTGTCAGTTCACGCAAACCCTTCTGCTTGTTAAAATGACGTGGAGACTAAACAGGGCTGCCATTTGAGACCCTTCCCCAGGACTGCAGCGAAGAGGCCATTCCTGGTTCTGACGAGTAGCCCTGGGACCACATTGGATGCTGTGAGAATGTCCTATCCTGTGTACAAGTCCACAAGTACCTGGGCATCGCCTGTACGCCACTAAAAATAACAAAGGTTTCAGGGTTGGAAACACTGTCAACCACGCTGTCATGAACATCTAAAGCCCCAGGACTCAATGGCGGAGGGATGATATTTGAGAAATTACCCTGACAGAAGGACCCTGTGAGTACTTCTGCCTCAAACACATAGATTAGCCTGTCTGTGCTAGAGGTTTTCCTGGCCTTGTCTGCTAGTTTTTTGAGGCTCTTGGTGAAATATATGCCGGCTCCATAAACTGGGTCTGAAAGAGAAAAAAAAATATGTTCTGGTAGATGATGTCCATTTGGGTACTAATATGTATCCTCTCTCTAGACATTCACATAATTAATTACCTCCACCTTAAGTTGCTCCCCTGAGACAATATCACTGATACCACTGATATCAACAATAATGTTAGAGCACACAATTAGAATTTACAGAGAAGTTGCTGGCTTTCAAAGCAATTTCACATTGATTAGATTCAATTAACCTGTAATTTGGGTAATATTTTCACTTAAAGCATAAAAATCTAAGATTTGGAGAAATTATGATTCAAATCAATATTAACTAGGCAGTTGGCAGCAGTAAGAAAATGTGTTTTTCTTAGAACATTGGCAGGCTACATAAGCTACAAATAGGTCTATCTATCTCTACAGCTATTGAGAATACAGCCTTGAAATAGCACCCAGCAAGAACAGGCGGCACTAGGACAGGAGGATGGTTGAGTTTGAGGCCAGCCTGTGCTAGGATGGCAGCATGAAAATCAAAAAGAGAAAGGGGAGTGGGCAAGAAGGCAGAGTCCTGGACACTGTAAGAGAAACAATGTAAATGTTTTTGGTTTGTTCAAGAAGAACAACCTTGGTTTAGGAGAATATAGTCCTTATATCCCTTGCAAAGTACGATAGTCTCTTACTGTGGCCTGGTACAATCAATGTCCCACTAAGCATCCTCCACTGCTTTGAACTAGGTTTATGAACTAGGTTTATACCTATTGTAGAAAAGACAGATTCTAGGATATTAATAATACTCAAGAGCCAGGCATAGTGGTATAGGTCTGTAATCCTGGCACACCAGAGCTGACAGTTAGTTCTCAGCAAACCAAGACTATCTAGGAAGACCTTGTCTTAAATAGCAAAATAACAGAAATGAAAATAAACACACCAAAACCCTCTAGACTGAGCCAAATTCTGAGTTTCAAGATGGCCTCTGTTCAGTAGCCCTTCTTCACCGTAGGGGGACTTAATGCAACTTAGTGACATGTATTAGCACCATGGGCCCATGGTTCACTTCTCAGCAGTGAAAACATCATGTAGAAGGTAACACACTAAAGCCTCTTTGAAGCTATAGTGTCATTCCTTCTTCCTGTCCCTTCTACACTGAACCAAACACTGCCTTAGGCTCTAGAGCAGCACTGAGAATTAGACATGCAATATAAGCCACGTATGACACTTTAATAGTTTTCTAGTAGCCACACTTTAAACAAAAGGGAGGGGGGGGTGAGCCTGGCGTAGTGGTGCACACCTTTAATCCTAGTACAGGCAGATCTCTTATGAATTCCAGGCCAGTCTGGTCTACAAATAAAGTTCCAGGCCAGCCACCTCTGCAGAGAAACCACGTCCCAAACAACAACAACAAACAACAACAACAACAACGATGAAATCAAATTATTATAGTGCCATTTTAATATCTAATTATCAGTATAATAATTCACTAGGGATGGGGGCTGGAAAGATGGCTCAGAAGTTATAAGCGCTTGTTTTTCAGAGGGCCCAGGTTCAGTTCCAAACACCCACATGGTAGCTCACAACCATCCATATCTCCAGTTCCTGGGGGATCCACCATCTTCTGATCTCCACAGGCATCAGGCACACTCCTAGTGTGATGCATATACATCCATGCAGGAAAACACTGCTACACGTAAATTAAATCTTTTAAAAGGTTGTATACTTAAATTTTTTTTCACTAAGGAGATACTTTATGTAGGCTTTGAAATCCAGTATCTATTTTACTTATATTTAGAGTACATTTCAATTCAGATTAGCCACGCCTTATGTTCAGTAGCCATGGGTTGCTAGAGGCTGCCACACTGAACAGTTCATGATAAATGGCTATGGTGGTATTTGTGTTCTGAAAACATCACAAAGAGATTTCCCTAAAATGTAAACAGAGAAGAGACAGTGCCAAAATAATAGTAGTCTGGGATTAAAAATAAATAAAAGTTTTATTACAAGAGCTTCTTTTTGAATAACGCCTCAAGGACAAAAGAGATAAAGCTGAGAACAAAGCCTCTTAATACATTTATCCACATATAAAATATATCCATATATTAATATATATGATATTTATTTTTAATTCATAAGGAGATCACGGTCTTAAAATTCTAGCTTCCATAGATTAGTTTTCTGAGAAGATTCTTTTCCAACAAAAGGCCCAAAGGACTAAAAACATGTTTTTTCCTGTTTTGACTTTAAACTATAAATGACAGGAAAATAAAGCATGATAGTTTTTTAGAGCAGTTTTCTCAGTTCAGAATTCTTTCTTCCAGCTGGTAGAACCGAAATAATAAGAAAGAGATGTGACTAGCTCTGACCCAGAAACTGCAACCTTCCCCCTCCCCAGCCTAACACTCACTTTTATCTCCTGACCAAAATCTTAAGCCTGTCTGTCCTGATACTGGGGCGTCCCTCAGTCTCTGGAGCTCACTTCTGTGTCCTGTGAAGCCATAGACTCCCCCTGCTGAGCCCGCCTGCTGTCTTGACTGGAAGCTCAGCAAGTATGATGTTCCCTCTATTCCCACCCCACATCTAGCCAGTGCACAGCCTGTTTGCCTGCTCTATTATTTTCTCTGGCTCCCACAAAGTAATCTTTGAGCTACCTGCTGAGTCCATTTTTAAAACTGTTTTATTGATGTTACCTGAGGAAAGGGATCCTGTGTCCCCTTGTGGAATCATGAAGACATGAACTTGACCTCAAATGAATCCTCCTCCGTGATGAGTTTTTCAATTTTTTTGTGTGTGTTTGTAGATTTATTTCATTTTACTTATTTTCTGTGTGTCTGCGTGAATGCTTGTGTACATGTTTGTACACCATGTGCATGTAGTGTCCATAGAAGCCAGAAGAGGGCACTGGATCCCTCTGGGACTGGGATTCAGATGGTTGTGAGTCACCAAGTAGAGTCAAACCCTGGTCCTGGGGGAGAACAAGTGCTTTTAACTTCTGAGCCATCTCCAGCCCTGCTTGCTGGACTTTAAAAAAAAATATTGTTATTCATTTTATTTTATGTGTGAGTGGTTTTGCCTACATCAATGTGCGTGTACCAAGGATGTGTGTTTGGTGCTTGGATAGTTCAGAAGAGGGCATCAAATCCCCTGGAACTGGAGTAACAGAGGGTTGTGGACCGCCATGTAGGTTCTGGGAATCAAACCTGAGTCCTCTGCAAGAGCAACAGGTGCTCTTAACCACTGAATTGTTAAAGGAGTCAAATTGCTGGGGAAATTGTAGTCTGGCTACAATAATCTGAGCATGTTCTAGCCTGTGAGGCAGTCCAAAGGCAATCCCCTCTCTAGGCATAGAACTAGAGTCCTCTCCAGCAGCACACAGTAAGTGTTTGTTCTGTGTTTTCCCTCTCCCGTTTCAAAATGGGAGTGATCACTACACTTCTCCCAATCCACTTCATACCAGTAGCTAATAAGAGGGGCACTTCGCCTGCCAGATTATACCTGATTCAGCACAGGAACTAGAGAGCAGAACAGATCGGCTTGATGGTACACACCTTAAATCCTAGTACCAGTACCAGGGAGAGGCGGCAGCAGGCAGATCTCTGTGAGTTACAAGACAGCCAAGACTATACAGACTCTGTCTAAAAAAGGTGGGGTGGGGCACAAGACACAAGCTTCTTCACGCTACTTTTCTTAAATAACTAAGTTACCTTTAAGTTAAATGTAAGCTTCTAACTAAGGAATGAGGAGTTGGTATTGATAATTTTGTTGGAATGAGAAAGGTAAGGAAGGGATGCATCACGGTGTTCTCTGTAGACAGGAAAGCTAGAACACAGAAACAGGAAGGAGAGAAAAACCAGAACCATAGCTCCTGCTGTCCATACTCACATCCAAGGATAGCCCACAAACAAAAGACAGAAAAGACAAAAGAGTGACCATTTCTAAAAGACTTCGTCTCTGACAGAGCTCAGGGGTGAAGGATCCTTCCCCACAGCCATCCACTGATGCCTGCTTGCCTGTGCACAAGTAGGCAGCCCTGAAGACAAGCCCCAAGGACAAGCCCCAGAGACAAGCCCGATACCTACCATTGTGTGTGGAGTACAGTCTGTGGAAGCCGACTCTGCATACTGCATTGCAGAACTGGTGTGGGACCTGCTGAAACAACCTTTGGCTCCCAGATCCCTTTGGCATCTTCTCTTCCATCATCTTCTTCTTCTCTTGGAACGCAGCCAGCAACACCTCATTGTCTACCTCCTCCACCTATAAGCAGAGAGGAGAAGAGAACCGATGGTCAGAAAAGTGGCGACTTAAATTGTTTCCTGCACTGCTTGAAAAATGCATTGCTATGTGGATGGAGTATATGAAGTTTGCTTTTCAGTTCTCTCCTAATTTGGCTTCTCTCTCTTCAAAATCTACCTACTCCCCCCTTTTTTTTCCCAACAAATGTAATAATGTCAGTTGTATGCCTATAGACCCAGAAGTAGAGACAGGAGGATCAGAAAGAGATCAAGGAGGAAGCACAAGGCCCTGGGTTCGGTCCCCAGCTCCGAAAAAAGAAAGAACCAAAAAAAAAAAAAAAGAAAGAGATCAAGGACAATCTCAGCTACACAGCAAGTAGGAAGCTAGCCTGGGCTACATGAGACTATGTCTCAAAAGAAAGTATATTAATAAAAACTCACAGGCCTGGGGGGGGATGGCTCCATTAGTTAGTAAAGTGCTTGGCTTAAAAACATGAGGGCATGTGTTCAATCTTCAGACTCTACATTTTAAAAAGCCAAACATGTGACATGTGCTTGTAATCCCAGCACTGGGGAGGACACATGGAAGACACATGTCCCTGAGGCGCACTGGCTGGCCAAGCTTGCCCAGTTAGCAAGTTCCAAGTAAAAATGAGAGACCCTGTGTTATATACTATTCTACTTCTGTGAAGTGACACCATGTCCAAGGCAACTCTTATTAAAGACTGCATTTAACTGGGGCTGGCTTATAGTTTTTGGGGTTTGGTCCATGATCATCATATTAAAGGAAGCGGGCGTGTGCTAGAACATAACAGAGAGCAAGACAGACTGGCAAAACTTTTGAAACCTCAAGGCCCACCCCCCCAGTGACACACCCCCTCCAATAAGGTCACACCTCCAAACCCTTCAGAAATAGTTACACTAACTGGGGACCAAGGATTCTAATGTATGAGCCTTTGTGGGGGTCGGAGGGGGATTCTCACTCTAAACACCACAGACCCTGTCTCAAAAAACAAGGAGAGTTGAGGAAGAGAAGTGTCCTAAGGCAGGACAATAGCTAAGGTTTTCTGACCTCCACATATTACAGACCACAAATATTAGACTTTCCTGACAGTCTTTTATGATAAGGAATTCAAACCTTTTTATCTCCTCTACCTAGTGAGACTTTTACACAAATGCTTTAATCCCCTACTCCATAAAGCTTTTTTATTTACAAAGGCCAAGCAACATTCTCAGAGTTTAAGTCATTTAGACACCGACACTCCCCACCCCCTTTCCTTCATTTCTTTTTCACTGTTTCTTTTAAAAGCTAGCAAGCAGAGACTGTGAGGTCAGACCCTGTCAATGGGGACAGGGCACATCTCCACCAGTGTTAGAATAAAATGGAGCGAGCTCCCCACCCAGTTTGCTGGCCCTTCTGCTTTCTGAGTAGCACTCCCTGCTAATGTGATATAAACTTTTGCCTTGTTGAAACACTTTAACTGCAGAAGCCTCTTTATTTCGACAGCACACACACCAGGCATGCCTGTCCCGCTACACACACAGTTCTCCTGCATCATCACCATATGCAGTCACTGGTACTGCAATGACCAACAATACAGACACAGTATGTGTCCCATTAAAGCTAATGGTTTAGTGAGGTAAAAAGTGGGTAAATGGGGGTTGGGGATTTAGCTCAGTGGTAGAGCTCTTGCCTAGCAAGCGCAAGGCCCTGGGTTCGGTCCTCAGCTCAAAAAAAAAACCTATTTGGTTGGGGATTTGGCTCAGTGGTAGAGCACTTACCTAGGAAGCGCAAGGTCCTGGGTTCGGGCCCCAGCCCCGGGGGGGGGGGGGGGGGGAGTGGGTAAATGGGAGTAGCATGGCAGGCTAAACACTGTTGTGCGTGGTCACTTGCTCATGAATCTTGAATCTGTGGCTCTGCTTATCTCGACAGAATGTCTGCCTCCCGGTTTCAACTCTACCCTTCAGGCCTGTATTCCCACCCAATCTCATTCCAGAGAGCGGCTAAGTCCTTGGCAGGAGAACTTTTATTCTGGCGACAGAACCAGTTAACAGCTAGGTAAACCAGAGCCGCCTTTGATTAGATATACCTTCACAACACACAAGCCACACTTGTCAAAGTGTTTCTTTCGGTCCAGAAATTCCTGAGTTAAAGATACTGGGTATCGTTGAAATGTGCACGATTCTTCCATTTCTTTCAGTTTTCCTTGCTGGTCAGTTCCCCATCCTAAAAATAAATAAATAAATAAAAACCATGATAAAACTTTGTTTCAATGTTTCATGAACACAGGGGAAAATGTTCATTTTTTTTTAAGTTTATTTTATATCAGTGCTCTATCTGCATGTACACCTGCATGCCAGAAGAGGGCATCAGATCCTAGTATAGATGGTCGGGAGCCACCATATGGTTGTAGAGAATCGAACTCAGGGCTTCTGTAAGAACTGACAGTGCTCTTAACCACTGAACCCCAAAACAAATTCATGACGGGCAGTAGTGGTGCATACCTTTAATCCCACCAGTCGGGAAGCAGAGGCAGGTGGATACGGCAGTATATGCATGCCTGGTGTATGCACACTGTGAAATAAAGAGCTTGAGCCACCTTGAGTTCGAGGCCAGCCTGGTCTACAGATCGAGTTCCAAGACAGCTACACAGAGAAACCCTGTCTCAAAAAAACCAAAATAAATATCTAGTATCTAAGAGTGTAGAAGACTATCCCATTGGGAGCATATGCTTTGTACTGTTTAGGACATGCTGGAAGAGCTGTACCAGGTCCTCCGGAGCGGCTTCTGATTAAAACCAACAGAAACCTTTGCTCTTCATTTGGTCCTAAAGGTATCTAAAACAAGATAGAAGCCTGCCACCTCTACGCTTCACATTTGTCTCTTTTACTTCAGACCTACGTGTGCAGGCACGTCTATTAGTAAGGAGTACAGTCTACTTTATCTTAACATTAGTCACCTTGAGGCCACCTGCATGATGAGAACAATCGTCTGTGATGGAGACGGATCTTCTTGTAGAATCTGGGTTAGTCCCTCCCCTAGAAGACTGTTATTAACAGTAATTTATGAGGCCACCTTGCAGACCCTGAGCTGAGGTGATGATGAGCAGGAAAGGCCTGAGGAGGACTGCGTGCTTTCTCTGCCTGCCCTCAAAGTCGTCTTTTTTTCCTTTCGAGATTTATTTTCATTTTATGTGCCATGTGTGTTCTGCCTGCATGCGTGTCTTGTGCACTGTGTGCCTGCAGTACAGGCGGGAGACCAGAAGAGGGCATCAGATCCTCTGGAACTGGGGTTTAGCTTCTTAGTGACTGCAAGTGTTTGGAATAATCAAACCCAGGTCCTCCAAAAGGGTAGGACTCATCTCTTAACTGCTAAGCCATGTCCCATAATTCATCCTTTAATTAAACCTAAAACTCACACAAGTAACCAGAAGAAGAAACTGAAAGTCCGGGGGACCTTTTTTTTTTTTTTTTTTTTTTTTTTTTTGGTTCTTTTTTTCGGAGCTGGGGACCGAACCCAGGGCCTTGCGCTTCCTAGGTAAGCGCTCTACCACTGAGCTAAATCCCCAGCCCCACCGGGGGACCTTTTATCCCTTCCTCTTCCTGATGTAAACTAATAAAATCTTTCTCTGCTTTTCACTACTACTGCTCTGAGTCCTGGGAAGGGTGGCCGAGCTAAGACTCCTGAGGCAACTGAAGCCAGAGCTTACGCCCTAAAACCCTGGTTCTAGAACTGCAGTACAGTAAGTCACAGGATAAAATAGAGGGATGATCCACTTGTCTTTGATGGTGTGGGCCATAAGACTACAAAGATGTGGGTGAGGAAAGCAGTAATTACATTTTTCTCCCTACAATAATGCTATGGTCATAGTAAACAGTGACACTGCTCAGGAAATGTTCGTACCTGAGCCAAGCTGCAAAGAATTAAGAAAACATAAAGGGGACTGGAAAGCTGGCTCAGCAGTTCAGAGCACGTGTTCTTGCAGAGGACCTGGGTTCTTGGGTTTGATTCCCAGAACGTAGGTCAAGTCCCAAAGGATGTGACACCCTCTTCTGGCCTTCATGGGCACTGCATATGTACATGGGCATTGCATATGTACCACGCACGGAAAGCACCCAGACACATTAAAAAAAAAAATTAAAAATGCAGAAAGCATGGGAGACAAGACATTCATACAACGTTTCAGTTTTCAAACCCATTCACTTCTTTACCTCCTCTTTATCAAACCACCACAGAAATGATCAACAGAGCTTTATAATCAAGGAAGAAGAAATTCAGGAAAGTTAAGCAACTTACCTAACCCAACAAAGTAGGTAAGATTAGAAACCTGGCTTTCCCTTGTGATTTCCACAAGGAGACATGACATATGTCACTCGTGGTTTGAGCAGGAGCAGATTCCAGAGCTGAAGAATCTATGGTGTCCTCTGCTTCCTCCCTCCTTTCCTTGTTTTCCTCCCTTTGCTTCTTTCCCCCCTTCTTTCCTCTTCCCTTCAATCTTGAAATTTAATGTTTTTATCCAAGGAACCTCTCTACTTGACTGAACACACAAGTAGACAAACACACAGGCGGTGGTGGTGGAGGTAGGGGTGTGTGTAAGTAAGCTCGCTTTATCCATGTAACTTCAGTTTGACTGGAGAACAAACATAGTAAAACAGCCTAAGCACAGTCCAGCGCCTAGTCAAATGGACTTTGATTTAACCGTGCAATGCAGGTGACATGTTTAAAGTAACTCCATAGAGGACTCAATTGTCAATCTAAGAAAACAAGAGAGACAAAAGCAGAAGCAATCCAGAGCCCCAGACCTCTACGGAAGAGACTGTACATCACACATTTATAAAGCAGGAGATTAGCTTTCAGGTCTCCTGAATTCATCAAACACTAACCAAACTCCTGCTGCAGACCAGGCTCTGCACGGGTGGGGCATGGGAGACACAAAGATCCACAAGCTTCTACTGTCAGAAGTAATCATCAGAAAAGATACAACAGCTGGAACGGAGGTTCCGCTGACTCTCTGACAGGCTTCAAATCGGCAGTTCAAGAGAGAGGGCTAAATCTGTTTCCAAGAACTGGGCAACTCCAAGCAACTCCTGTCCTCAGAAGCCCTGCCACCTGGCCTGAGGCAAGGACAAAGGGTCAACAGCAGTTTCCAGACTTCCTCAGCTATTTCCTCAGCAAGTTTCTAGCCCACCCACTCACACCCACTCCCCCCACCTCCACTCATGGAATGTCCCTAGAGACGGAAAAAGATAAAGGCCACTTATCCTGGAATCCCCTAATGTGCTTTAACTCAGGCCTGCGAGCTCACTTGGTTGTGTCTCTGTCTTGGCAATGGGAGACCCCAGCATGCTGGACTTCAGCAGAATAAAACACTCTTTGCATTTACATACTATTTTGGGGTATCATTCTTCAGCGAATCATGGACCCTTAACACCACCTCAGGTCAATTTTTGCTTAAATTTTTCTAATATATAGTTGACATCCCATAGAATAACGGAATTTCAAAATTTTCCTCTCTTAATAACACAAACTTCAACCTAAAAGAGGACATTGGTTTGAACCTCTGAAATGCTACTGTGAAGAAACATGCCTAGTCTTCTACCAAAGAACATGAGACTCCCACAACTCTGCACTACGAATGTGTGTGTGTGGTAGCAGCAGAGGTAAGAAGAGGGATCAGACGCTCCGGAACTAGAATTAAAGGCCGTTGTGAGATGTCACGTGGACACTGGGAACAAAACCCAGGTCCTCTGTAAAATCAACAGGTGTCTTTTTTTTTTTCCTTTTCTTTTTTTTTTTTTTTTTTTTTTTTCCAGAGCTGGGGACCGAACCCAGGGCCTTGCACTTGCTAGGCAAGCGCTCTACCACTGAGCTAAATCCCCAACCCCTCAACAAGTGTCTTAACTGCCACTTTTCCAGCCTCTGTTTCCTAAGAGGGGGCCTCGTGTAGCCCGGCCTGACCTGAAATCTACCACGCAGCAGAGGATGACCTTGAACTCCTGACTCTCTGCCTGTCCCTGAGTGCAGTCACATCATGTGCCACTGCAGCTCATTAGCCCTGCACTCATTTCTTCCTCTGGTTAGCTGCCACTTATTCAGCTTTCTATTCCCCAGACCTCCTTCAAGAAGTCTCGTCCTGGGCTCCCAGGTGGGCACGAGGTGTCCTCTGTATTCCCAGAGCACAGCTGCCTCCCTCTGTCATAGCTCACCCATTACCTTATCAGTGTCCTCAGACTGCAGGGACAATGCCCACCACGTTTATCAGCAGTATCTAGCACAGTGCAGTCCATAGTAGGTCAATGGTATAATCTGTCTTCCAGGATGACACAGGATTTTGCTTTTCTTGTTTGGTTACTGTGTTTTACTTTGCTTTTTCTTTTGGCCAGGATCTCTATCCCATTAGATAGCTTAAGCTTGCCTTTCTGCCTCACCTCTTGACTGCTGGGATTATAAGGATCTGCCATCACTCAAAGTGACACATTTTTTTAATCACATTTATTTATTTGTGTGCATGTGGGTATGTGCCTGGACCCATGGATACAGACAGAAGCCGAGACAGCTTGTGGGAGTTGGTTCTTTTCTACCACTCAATTCCAGGGATTGAACTCAGGTAAGATGGCAAGTGCTTTTACCTGCTGAGCCTTCTTGCTGACCATCGAAGTGGCATTTTAAATGAGACGATATCTTAGCTAGCTCTAGGGCTCGCAAAAGATTTCCATAGATCTAAACCCCCAAAGTTCCTCTGATGAGTGTAATAATATTGACTAAGAGGTACTTGGTTACATCTCACAATACCAGTTATTACTTTTGCTGGTGACCAGAGTTCAAAACAGCAATTATAGAGACCATAATGTTGCCAGAAATACATCAGTGTAATAAAACTCTAAGTAATCAGGCAAAACACAGTTAAAT
The DNA here is from genome assembly GCF_021556685.1 of Rattus norvegicus. Lineage (NCBI taxonomy): Eukaryota > Metazoa > Chordata > Mammalia > Rodentia > Muridae > Rattus > Rattus norvegicus. The sequence goes on from NC_141544.1 coordinate 78,555,858, forward strand.
GTTAATGCTCCACTCGCAGAATTGGGCCTGTTCCATTTTTGTTGTCTTTCATGCACGGCTCTAACTTGGTCTTTAGGCTTTCTGTGTAATCCCTGACAAGTACATCCAACTTACCTGTTTATTACTGATTGATTTATTAATGAACAAATGACAGTAGAAAGATAAGACATGACCTATCAAAGTGATGTGACCTCAGCTAACTATGGTGACTCACATCTGTAACCTCAGGGAGGCTGAGACAGGAGGACTATCCTAAGTTCAAAGCTCACCCAGGATACATTGTCAGTTTTAGGATGGCCAGGGTTATAGTGTTAGACCTTATCTCAAAAGCAAAACAGAAAAAAAAAGGTTGGGCACCGTTGGGATTCAGGCTCAGAACAAGCTGTGGAGGTGTCTATTTAACATACAAAGCAGAACCAGTCTCTAGGCTCTCCCAGCATCCCTCAGTCCCTAACTGCTACAGCGCATGACTAGCATATCCTGCCCTCTACCCTGAAGCCTGTGGCTGGGCTTCCCCTCCCCAGGAGGCTCTTCCATGTATAACCCAGACATTTTGGTTCTCTCCTCTGCCGCTCTGCCGCTCTCCCTCCCTCTCTTCTCTCTGGCCTCCCACTTCTCTGTCTCCTCACCTGCACAGCAACTCAATGAGCCAGTCTGAGAGCTGTACCCAATAAACCTGCCTTTATATACTTTAATTTGGCTCGAATTGGCTCCTTTCATCAGCACAGATAACGTAACAGTGGCAGAGACCTGTAAATTCAGCACTCAAGAGCCACACAGGCAGAAGAACCAGAAGCTCAAGGCCATCCTTAGGTATGTAAGGAGGTCAAGGCCAGTTTGGGCTACTTGAGACCTCTTTTTTAAAAGACAGAGAGAGAGAAAGAAAGAGAGAGAGAGAGAGAGAGAGAGAGAGAGAGAGAGAGAGAGAGAGAGAGAGGAAGTCTGGATACAACAGAGGTGCTGGAAACAGGAACTCACAGCAGCTGTGGCTGCCTGTACCAGATATGCATAAAATGAAGCCAGTCAAAATCTGAGCATGTGAAGGGTAGAGCCTCAGGAACTGCCCCTCGAACTAAGGACCTATGATATCTGATGGCCACTAGGAGGAAGAGTCCATTTTTCTCAAGGATGTAGCCCAGTAGGTTGTTCATGGTCCACTGGATAGCATTAGACTCACGTGCATATGGAAGGCTCCATTTGGACTCAGTGGACTTTTTTTAAAAAAGACATGAAGTTGGAAGGGAAATGTGGAGGGGATATTGTGAGGCTTTTACAGGTCCTGCTTGAGGCTTAATAATAATAAAGACACTGGGAAGGATAAAAGTAATACAATAATAATAACAAAGACACATAGACATCTATACACTTTAAAGCCGTTGGCCTGTTTGCTGGGACTGCTCCTTATCTAGCCCATCTAAACTTACCCAAATTACCTACCACTGAGTCACTCCATTTGACTCTCAAGAGTGTCTCTTTCTTGTAGGTCTTTCTGCTCAAGGCCCAGGCCCAGCCCCCAGCTCTTTCTTATGCAAACTCAACCAGTTGGCACTGGGGGCTATGTGATGTTCCCCACAGCAGCATGCCTCTCTTTTTGGGCAGGTGAGGATGTGACAAACATTTACATATCCTGCTAGCCTGGTGCAGCCTGGCCTAACAATTAACAGTTGTGAGGTTTACTGGTATTATTGTATTTACTGGTTTTTCATAATATTTCACAAATTCACAAATACAATATTTGTGAGTCATCCCAGCAGGGAGGTCTACGAGGAACTGGAACAGAAGAATGGGGTGAATATGATCAAAATTTCATATATTGTATACATGTATGAAAGTCTCAGAGAATAAATAAAAACATTTATACCCTCAATCATGAAAACCGAATGACCTAACCCTGAGCCAGAATGGTTTATTTATTCGCTCAGTCTGTTAGCCACAAATACACAAATATACTCATGACCAGAAGGAACACTTGGGAGAGCTGACTGTTTTGTTTGAATACAGGATTTTATGTAGGGCAGGTTAGACTCCAATTCACTTTGTAGCTGAGGGTAGCCTTGAACTCCTGATCCTCCTGACTATCTCTGTTGGGATTCCACGTGGCTTTGGGAGATGGAGGTTCACTGTTTTGCTCCTTTCTGTTTCTGTCCCATCTTCTCTATCTGCAGAAAGCACTTTGGAATATTACTGCTTTGCCCTTACTTAACAAAGTTACTGTCAGTACCAACACTAACCAGTACTAATTAGTACTAACCAGTACTAATACCAATACTAACACTTCCCTCATCCCTTAGTTAGAAGGACATTTACTTGAAATTTAATAAACTCTTTCCTCATTTAAGTTTTATGTATTTATTTACGCAATGCCTAGCAAGGGCTTTTAACTTAATATGCTAGTTACTCACCTGACAAGCTCCGAAGACTTCTTTCCTTTTTTCCTGCCACTTCTTCCTGAACTCCACACAGCATACATTCAATCTTCATAACTGCTTCAATGAGGTCGGCCTGGGAACCTTTAACCTCTAAAGTTGCCGTTCTAGGACTGACTGTCTCTGAAATGGAGACGTTTGAACTTGTCTGGAGCTGAGACAACATGCCGTGCTCTTTTATCCCAAGGTAGAGAATATGATTATTCTCAACGATGTGATGGTCCTTGGAGGTCAGCAACCTTTCAATCCATTCCTTGGCCTCACACATCTCTCCCACTTCTACACCCATGAGATCGATGGCAGGAGATCCATCCTCAAGGCTGCTGCTTCTTTGCTCCCCTCTGGTCCACGGCAGGGATAAAAGGCCTATCAAAAACAGATATGGGAGACCGATGAATTTGCAGGTATTTGCCCCAGGGTACCTACCACCATTGCCAGCCACAGCAGCTAAGCCATCGATCTGTAATGCCACACCAGGTATAAAGAGAATCTGCATGCTTAGCTTATGGCCTCCTTAATAAAAACACCAGTTACCTTAGAGGACAACGCTTTGTCACACCTACCCTCTGCTGTGTGTGAGCTGCCAAAGTCACAAGTGAGTTTACCTATACTCACCTGCTAAAGTGACATATGCCTTCACCTCTTGCACCTACCAGATTTAAAATCAAATACCTAAAGCTCCAGAATTCAAGGAATAAAATTTATTTTAAAAAAACAAACAAACAAAAAAAAAAAAAACCTGAAGTTGAGAGTCCTAACATGTGCTTGTAATCCTCATATTTGAGAGGCAGAACCAAGAGAATCAGGAATTGAAGGCTAGCCTTGGCTACATAGAGATTTTGAGGCTAACCTTGGCAATATGAGACCCTGTCTCAAAATAAATAAATGCATAAAATAGAGGGATAGACCTGGAAAGAGCTAGGGAGAGAATTAGGGTGTGTTGTATGAAATTCTCAAAGAATTAATTAAAATATTAAATTTTAAAAAGTTGCAAACCAGTAGCCAGTTAGGCAAAAATGTTTCACTGAAAAGCAAACCTAGTGGCTTGCATCTATGTGAAAAATATGCTTATCTTGACTGTAATCAGAGAAATCGACCATCACTCACCAACCAGGCAAGAATTTGGAAGTTTTGCAAGGTTCATAGTGTGTGTGTGTGTGTGTGTGTGTGTGTGTGTGTGTGTGTGTGTGTCCAGAGAACAATTTAGAGTCAGGAGATCAAACTCAGGTGCTTAGGCTTGGTAAGGAGTACCTTTACCCATTGAGTCATCTTAAAGGTTCACATTGGAACTAAGTACCCAGTGGAAATACCCTCATACCCTTCAATAACGGAATGTTATTGCACTGATGAAAAGAAATTACCTTCACACAACTAAGTCACAGAAACATACTTTGAGAGGAGAAAAAGCAAGTTGAAAACTATTCCAGACATTGTTCCAAGAGCTTTACATATTTTATTTATGCCTCACAATCCTGTGAGATAGGATCTACTTAGTTCATCTTACAAATGAAGTCACTTAAGATTCCCAGAGTCATTAAGAAAACACAGAGCAGGGGCTGGGGATTTAGCTCAGTGGTAGAGCACTTGCCTAGGAAGCGTAAGGCCCTGGGTTCAGTCCCCAGCTCCGAAAAAAAGAACCAAAAAAAAAAGAAAAGAAAACACAGAGCAGTAGGACTAACCATGTCCACCAAGCTAGTGGGCATCTGGCACTAATGTTTACACAACCCTGCTTCCCAGCAGTGATCCCAAGACAATAGAGTAGGGGCTGGAGATGGCTCAGCCTTGAAACATTCTTGAGTGAAGCTATTCTTGATCTGTCCCAGTCTGAAGAGTCCCTTCCCTCACTTAGTCTACCTGAGGAGTTTGTCCATCTCCTCCTTATTTGTAATTTTAATTTATAAAACATCTTTTGATAATTGGAAATAATCAAAATAGTGTCTATAATTTATAGTGTGTGTGCGTGTGTGTGTGAAAGCACACAGGTACTGTGGTATACATTTGGAGGTCACATGACAATCTGTGAAAATCGGTTTTTTCCCTTTTCCTGTATGGGTTCCGGGAGCTGGACTCTGGTTATTAGGGTTGGCAGCAGGTGCTTTTACCTGTTTAGCCATCTCACAATCACCTACTGTTACTATCATCACACCACAGACAAATAAATATAGGCTTCTAAGAAGCACCATCCCAAGACTCTCAACAGAGTCACCCCTTCTGTACTTCCAGTCACGCAGAGCCATTAAACATTCCACCCCAAAGAGTGAGACAGACACACAGCATCCAAGACCAATTTAACCCATCTATCCAGCAACCCCAAACCTACCTCAGCCATGAGATCAACTAAACAGTTTTTCAAGGCACCTGCTTGACTAGGCCAGAGTTCCCGAGTCAGAATTGGTGATGAGAATACATAGACAGGCACCCCACCTCTTCTTTAAAAAAGAGTCTCACGTAGGTCAGGATGGCCTCAAACTTGCTTTGAGGTGAATATGACCTGGAACTCCCGATGCTCCTGCCTCTACTCATATCCCATTATGCCTATAAAACTCTTAATTTCTTACTCACCTCCATCACTGTTGAGATTCAGCTCACTGGACCTTTTCGTCATTTCAGCACAAAAAACCTAAGGTAAGCAAAGCAGAACAGTTACAGCAGAGTGGACAACCACATCCAAGAATTTGGAAATGAGCTAACGTTATCCACTGATAAACAAAGATTAGCAATAACAGTTATGAAAGGAGTAGACAATAAGCAGACGGTCAGCGAGGAACCTAGAGGTCTTCAGGGGAGCCAAGGGCAAGATTTGGCAGTGTCTTTCCAGTTCTGTCCACCAGCGATGAACACCTGATCCTCATGAGACCATGGGTTCTAGAGAGCTGTTTCTTTCTCTGAGACAAAACACCTGGCTAAGTCAATACGGTAGACATGTTTGCTAAATGGCCCTTTATTGCCTTTTATAGATACCCAGCTCTGTCCAGGACAAAAACTATCAATAAATATCTTGGAGGAGGAGAAGGAAGAGGTCAAAGAGGAGGAAGAGCAGCAGGCAGGGGAGAAAGAATCAGCCCATATCAAAAATGGCTTGCCGACCTTTCGAGAACAGAGAGAACAAATGCCAACAAGTAAATGAGGACTTATGCTATTAGGCCAAGGGTGGGTAATTTGCAGAAATTAAATGTTACCAAGCTAGAATCCTACCATATTGTGGGATCCTTACCTAGTGTGTTAGACGAGACATACTAATTTTATTTTGTCTTTTTTTTTTCTTTCCCCGGAGCTGAGGATTGAACCCAGGGCCTTGTGCTTGCTAGGCATGTGCTCTACCACTGAGCTAAATCCCCAACCCTAGACGAGACATACTAATTAGCCACTGGTAATAAATGAACAAACTGTAAGACTTTCCCAAAACACTAACTCACCTTGTATGTCTCCACATCTACTGGAAAGATCACAATCTTCACAGTTAACGTTTTCTCCTTGTGCTCTTTAGCAAATGCAACAATTTCCTCAAACATTATCTTAGCTGCTATACTCTTCTCTAAATTAATTGCTCCTGTCCCGAGAGCAGGAAAGGAAATGGAATTTATATCTCGTTTAAGGCATCTTTCTAGACAGGACTTCATTGCATTTTTCAATATCTGTAAGATAAATACAAGTTTGAGATCAACCTTTGAGACAAAAATAAGACTTCACTCACCCTTCAGTCGTGCTCAGAATTTACCATGCCAGCCTGGTTGTTTAGTTTTAGGATAGCCTGGACTACAGAGGTGTTCAGACTAGCCCGAGCTATACAGTGCCAGCCTGCATACGACATGGATTGTGTCCATGAGCCATCAGAGGACTGGTAAGGCCCCACTCCACAAAACCCCACTAGAGTTATAAGCTAAATAGTGGGAAACGTAAAGCTGAGCGACTGAGAGAACTGAATGTTACCCACGGCGTCTGAGCACTGTGATCTCTCCCGGGTATCGCCTTGATCATCTCCCCAGCCCAGGGAGTCAAGCACCAGTGTGCCCCTCACCTGCTGCTCCCAGGTCAACAGAGTTCCTTACAGTTTAGGGAAAGATGAGAAGAAAGCAGTATTCCTTTAATATTATCATGGTGTACCGTGCATCTTCTCCTGGAGAAGTGCCAATAGTTTGGGCAGACTCTGACCTCCATCAACTTTTCTTTTTCATTGTTTAAGATCAGGCCTCACTACACAGCTCTGGCTAGTCTAAAACTCACTATATAGAGTAGGTAGCCTCAAAGTCTGCCTGTGCCTCCCAAGTGTAGGAAACCTGGCTGTCGGAGTCTGCCTTGGTAAGACAGCTCTTCTGAGCTGGGGACAAAACTGGGGACTCCCTTTCCCAGCAGGGCTTCCCTTCCCTGACCTTGTCTAAAAGCCCAAATTCTACACCGTCTACCTGAGGGAGGTTGAGCAGTCCTTGGTAGATCTACAAGTTCAACTTCCTCTTTTTCAGATGAGAACTCAGCCAGCCACCTGCGGTTTCTGGAATGCCTCTCCATGCAAAGAAGGCATTCATAGAACTTTAAACTCCAGCCAGTGATTTTCATTTCCATAAAAAAAAAAAATCCTTTCCCAGGCTCCAAAGTCTATATATGTCCCTGGCTCACTCTGAATAACCTGTATGCTTACAGGTCCACCCCAAATAAAGGTATGTATGTACACAAGCCAAGATTGCCTGAGAGAACTGTTTCACTGAAGATGGGCAGAGGTCTTTGCCTGAAAGGGCTATAACACTAAGACCATCAGAGTGCCCCGGCCCCTCCCACACACACCCATTCCCAGCTGGACCGAAATCCTGCAGAACCCCACCCATTGCAGACTAATTCATCCAGCCCAGAGTGCGTAGTCTGAATACCCTGAGAGGGACGAAGCAGAGAACACAAAACCACAGCTGGCCCCCAAAATACATACCACCGCTGATGCTTATTGTGGGGTACAGCCAGCTGACATAAACAACAGGAATTTTTTTAAAAAGTAGGCCTGGGGTTGGGGATTTAGCTCAGTGGTAGAGCGTTTGCCTAGCAAGCACAAGGCCCTGGGTTCGGTCCCCAGCTCCGAAAAAAAAAAAAAAAAAAAAGAAAAAGAAAAAGAAAAAGAAAAAAAGTAGGCCTATTGCTGATGCCAAGAAGTGCTTCTTGCTGACAGGAGTCTGATATAGCTGTCTCCTGAAAGGCTCTGCCAGAGAATGACCAATACAGATGGGGGTGCTCGCAGCCAACCATCGGACTGAGCACAGGGAGCCCAATGGAGGAGTTAGGGGAAGAACTGAATGAGTTGAAGGGGTTTGCAACCCCATAAGAACAACAATACCAACCAACCAAAAACTCCCAGGGACTGAATCACCATCCAAAGAGTACACATGGAGGGAGCCACGGCTCCAGCTGCATAAATAGCAGAGGACGGCCTTGTTGGGCACCAAGGCACTTGGTCCTGTGGAAGCTTGGTGCCCCAGTATGGGGTAATGCTAGGGTGGTGAGTCGGCAGTGGGTAAGTGGGTGGGAGAGCACCCTCATAGAAGCAGTGGGAGGGGGGATGGGACAGGGGGTTTGCGGAGGGGAAACCAAAAAGGTGATAACATTCAAAATGTACATAATTAAAATAACCAATAAAAAAAAGGAAAAAAGAGTAGGCCACATGCCAAGCTAATTTTCCATCAACTTTTCAATATTACATTGAATTGCTATATAAACAGGAAGAACCTTGGAAAGATGAAGCATAGAGAATGATTTGAGATCCAATCTAGGATTACAGAAGTCTCTAAGAGAGGACAAGACATAGGTTTAAAAAAAAAAAAAAAAAAGATATACAAGTCAAAAAAGAGCCCCATGCAGGAGGACTGCCATTAGTTTTAGGTTAGCCTGGACTACAGAGTTTCAGTCTAGCCTGGGCTATACATTGAGACCTCATCTCCAAAACAAACAAACAAAATAGCCAAATGGATGGCATATACCTTTAATCCCAACACTCATGAAGCACAGACAGGTCAGTCTCTGTGAGTTCAAGGCTAGCTTAGTCTACATAGTGAGTTCCAGATAGCCAGGACTATGTAGAGAGAGACGCCATCGAGAAGCCAAACCTACTCCATCTTGGGACCAGTCTCCCTCTTAAAAGAAAACAAAAAAGGAAAAAAGGCCAGAGAACTTGACCTACAGATGAACTCAAGCTTCCCCCAAGTACCAGGAAGGACCCCATGGCTTGTCCTTGGCCAGGGTTATTCCCTGACTACTTCCTAGCAACAGGTAATCAAAGATTAGTCTGCTTATTTCAGATGTACTTTCAGACTGTTTGTGATCGCGTGCGGTCTTGCTTCAGAGCACCCACCTGTCGGCTTATAGTCCTCCTACTAGACACTTGCCAGCCTGGACACTCCTCCCTCACCCCCTCACTTGCTCCAATTTTCCTATAAAAACGTCCTGCTGAGGCTTCGGGGCTGCTCTGCCTTCCCTTCCTATCCTGCTTGTAATAAAGAGACTCCAATGCTAAAATGAGAGGTGGCTCCTTGGTGGTCTTTTGGGGTTCATGAATGCTTCCTGGCATAACAATATATATTATATATGGAGAGGGGGGCGGACATGTTGGGATTAAGCATTTCTCTACATCTGTGAGGACTCCCTCTATTCACTAATTTTCATGTTTTATGGGAGTTGGAAGAAAGTGTTGTGGCTTTGAATCCAACCTCTGCTGGACTTTTAATCTGTGAAAGAAATATGGAGAAGGTGAATCCCCTGCCTCACTACAGAAGGCCAGAGTAGGTCACTGTATATTATAGAGCAAACTGTACAGACTGAAGGGTTCTGGGTTTCAGTGCCCACGTGCAGTGTGCTCTGCGTTTCAAATCAAACGTATGAGAACTTGGGGAAACCGTACTTGCTCAGCCTTTCAGCCAGTCATAGGCATGTTTCAAAAAAGGAAACCCGTCTGTGGTGGTTTGAACATGTTTGGCCCAGGGAGTAACACAATGAGGAGGTGTGCCTTGTTGGGGGAAGTGGGTCACTATGGGGATGGGAAATGAGCTCCTCCTCTTAGTTGCCTGCAAGACACTCTTCTGTCTGCCTTTGGAACAAAATATAGAACTTTCCACTCCTTCAGCCCCACATCTGCCTGGGAGCTCCTACGCTCTCGCCTTGATGATAATGGACTGAAGCTCTGAACCTCCAAGCCAGCCCCAATTAAATGCTGTCCTTTATAAGAGTTGGCATTATAAGAGTTGTCTCTTCACAGCAATGGAGACCCTAACTAAGACCATCTAACAACATTTGATAAACATAACCAAGCAATGGAAACTTACCGAAATGCTTAGATCACGTAAGTATACCAACAGGGTTAATTCGACCTTACCTGGTCCTTGCTGATACTGTAATGCCATGACACGTGGAACACGTACTGACAGGACAATTTAAATCCTTTTGTGACCTGTACCACTTGATAATCTGAGGACAGTTTAATCTTGTCAAGTTCCATTTCCATTTCAAACCCTGCTCTTTTAAGAATCGATTGTGCCACTTGTCCCGATTTAAAATCCTGCAGGTGTCCAGAATTAACAATTACATCTGTCTGGAAAGGGAAGAAAACACAGGATTAATTGTTAACTCCCTCCTCCTAACATAACTAGTTTGTACATCCCTCAAAGTTTAGAGAAATACTTTTTGAATATTCCAAATCCAAAACTTGTTTTTGAAATGGAGACATTATTTCTGAAAGAATTCATGAGGCTGCTTGCTCCATTTTGAAATTATGTACTTAGATAAATGATATTGTCATTACTCTTGTCTTCTGTTGAATTATACTTAATATATTTCAAGCTTTGGATCATCCCTTCTCATTTCTTTTTTTTTTTTTTTTTTTAAGATTTATTTATTTTATGTATATGAGTACACTGTCACTGTCTTCAGACACACCAGAAGAGGGCATCAGATCCCATTACAGATGGTTGTGAGTCACCACGTGGTTGCTGGGAATTGAACTCAGGACCTCTGGAAGAGCAGACAGTGCTCTTACCGCTGAGCCAACTCTCCAGCCCATTTCTTTTGTTTTAAAGACTATATTTTCAGGCCAGAGAGTTGGTTCCATAGTTAAGGGCACTTGTTGCTCTTGCAGAAGACCTGGGTTCACTTCCCAGAACCTACACGGAAGCTCAGAACCATCAGTAGCTTCTACTTCCAGGGGATCTGAAGCCCTCTGCCAACTCTGCAGTCACCAGGCATGACTTTGGTGCCAAACACACATGCAGACGAGACACTCATACCCATAAACTTCTAAAATAAATTTAAAAGAAGATTTTATTTTCAATACGCATGTATGTCTCTGTGCGGGTTTGTACACAAAAGTGTAGTGCCTGAGGGTATCAGATTCCCTGAAGCTGGAGTTAAAAAGAGTTGGGAGCTGCCCAATTGGCGGGGTGGAGACAGAATTCTTAAAGTTATTTACACGCAAAAGTCTTTTCTCAAGAACAGTCACACTCTTAACAGCTGAGCCCTCTCTCTGGAGCCTCTTTTGTTGGTTGGTTCTTTCCTTTGTTTTGTTTTGGGGACAAAGTCTCACCACGTAACCGTAACCGTAACCATGGCTGGTCTGGAACTCACTATGTAAACCCCGCAGGCCTCAAGTTGACAGAGACCCATCCTTCTCCATTTCCTCGGTACTGGATTCAAACTCATGCACCACCACAACGTGTTTGTTTTGATATCGAGACGGTGTCTCCTGTAGCCTGAGTGACCTCAGACGTCCCAAATAGCTGAAGATGACCTTAAATTCCTACTGCTCTTGCTTCTACCTGCCCTGTGTTGGGATTGCAGGTTTATGGGTTCTGAGGACTAAATCCAAGGCTTCAGGCTGCTAGGCAAGTACTAGAGAGGCACTGAACCCCCAGATTAACCTAGAGCCATACCCATGTCTTCAGAGCTAAAATTACCAGCATACATAGCCTACCCATCCAGCTTTTATGTTGTGTCCCCAGTGCTAAGGACAGAACCCAGGGCCTTGCACATGTTAAGCAAACATTCTACCACTGAGCCAAACCCCTAGCCCATGGTTATTTTCAAGACACATCCCTACAAGTTTCATTTTCTGCCTTATCTCCTATCACCTCCTACTGTTTCCCTGTAGGTTGTTTGGTAGCAAAGAATAAAGTATCTTAGAAACTTTCTACCATCTCCTGTTTTCTTTTCTTTTTTTTTTTTTTTCTTGGAGCTGGGGACCGAACCCAGGGCCTTGCGCTTGCTAGGCAAGCGCTCTACCACTGAGTTAAATCCCCAACCCCCCATCTCCTGTTTTAATGTTCTCATGCACACAGTTAAAGAAGGTATAAACAAGGACAAAAGGACTTTAGTGAAATGGGCTTTCTTTCTTTATGGGTCACCAGATACACTTATCCAACTATTCTACAGGTAACCATTTAACCAGTTCATCTTCAGCAGCCATTCTCAACCTGTGGGTCATGACCCCTTCCGAGGTGTGGAACGACCCTTTCACAGGGGTCGCTTAAGATCCTCTGAAAGCAGATGTTTACATTATGATTCACAACAGTAACAAAATTACAGTTATGAAGTAGCAAGAAAAATATACACCTATCAACACACACATATAAGATACACATACACACTCACACACACACACACATACACAAGCGCACATGCATACACACACTAAATTCATTCATTCATTCATTCATTCATTCATTCATTCATTCATGCATGTGCTCAGCTGGGGCAATCCCAGCTTGGAGGCAGAGGCAGCTAGATCTCTGTGAGTTTAAGACCAGCCTGATCTACATACCAAATTCCAGAACAGCCAAAGCTCTGTAGAGACTTTTGCCTCAAAAAAGTAAAAATAAGAATCTAGTGTTTGAGGCTGAGGCAGGAGGATGACATGGTAGAAAACAAAGCCTGTTTCAAAAACAACAAAGACATCAGAGCCAGCTTCAGTTCTTTGGGATCCAAGAGTATTCCAATTGCTTCTGGTTCCTGAGACTCAGAGCCTAATCATTACAATTCCCATATTACCACGTGCCACACACTACTGTGACCACCTCTCGGACGCTTAAGTGTTGTTGTTGTGTGTTTTAAAGGAAGGGCTGAAGACTGAAGGAAAGAAAGCCATTAAGTTAGGAATAATGAAGCTGGTCTCTAATCCAGATGACCTAGCCCTTGACTGACAATCTAACCACCCAACGATGCAGCTTACAGTCTTCTACTTTAAACAACTTAGTAATTAACCATTAGTTCCAGGACTCCCCTGTGTCAGTGCCAGGGAATAAAAACAAAAACTTACTGTTTGCAGCTCAATGCAGCCTTGGACAATCTGAAGAGTCAGGCCCTGGCCAATGTGAAGAGTTACGTTGGAAGAAGGGTTAGTTTCTAGGCTCTCCCAGGAGCTCGGCTCCTTCCCGAGGATGTTTTCTGAGGAGGATTTAAAGGACTCAACAGTGGGGCCCTCATTGCTCACCAGATGAATCTCTCGCAAATTACTGACTGTTTGCTTGTCTTGGAAATAAAGACAGATAGTTTCTACAATTACGTGTGTACACAAATGCAGAGGGAACTGGAAAATTCCAGAGCTCAGGGCTGGAATTGCTACTGTCTTAATGCATGTATTCCATTTGGTGACATAGTCTAGAATGTTGGTAATGGCGAGTGACAGTAATCCAATAGCTGTCTGGCTGTCCATAACGGTCCACCGAGGTCCAACTGCATGGATAATCAAATAGCAAGGAAGCTTCCCCGCTTTGGTGACAGCAAATCCACCGACTGGAATTTTACCATGGGTGGCAATCCATTTTTTGCTCTCTTCTTGGATTTCAGAGCCACCAATTTTCACCAAGCTTCCAGCCAGGCCACCTCCATGCAAAAGGTCTTCATTGGCTGCGTTCACCACAGCATCAACAACATGTCTGGTGAGGTCATCCTTCCAGACAGATAGCTCTATCCCAGGGGTCAGCATCCTTCTGAAGACCTTCTGAGCAGGAGAGCTGCTTCCTGCTGGAGTTGGATATCTCAGGGTACAGATACATCCAAACTTTTTCTGGAGGACTTCATACAACTGACTCTCATTGCTTTTCAAAATTTCGAAGATGTTGTGTTTAATGGGAATTTGCCATCTATGGTAGTGTTCAAGAGAATCGTCGGCTGGAGAAGGAGAAAAGACAAAACAAGAAATGAACACTGGTTCCTGTGAAAAGGACGTTGTTCCTTTCCAGACTGCATTTCTTACTTGGAAAGAGAGATGAACTTCCACTCCCTCCCTTACTGACACTGCTTCTCCCCGCTACATGCAATCAGGTCAAAGATATCTAAGGGTCTTTGAGGCAAAATCATTGGAAAAGGGCTCTGCCTTGTGTGGGACATTTAGTTAGCAGTCCCTAAAATAAGAAAGCAAGAATGTCTTGAATGTTTGTAAAACACACACACGCACACACACACACACACACATTAAAATGACTTAATTGTGAGTTCGGAATAAAAGGAATCTGTAGTCATAACTTCGTTGCTTTTCTTAGTGTCTTAGTTTAAGTTTGCTTAGAAGCAACTCTTGAGAAAAGACTTTTGAGTGTAAATATTTTAAGGGTTGATTCTAGAAAACACCAGGGGTTGAAGTTAAGGAGAGAAAGTAAGAAACTAAGACAAGAAAACACAAACAAGCAAAGATCCTATGTGTACTGGTTAGCAAATGAAGATCATTGCTACTAGAGGGCAGAGCAGATCGTATAACTAACTCAGAGTCAGAGCCCTAGAATAGCTGTTACAAGAGCTGAGATACGTATCCAGCTTCTATGGGTCATTAGTCAAAGCTGTTTCTTATTGAGAGGAGATGGGCAACACAGAACCAGCCAGGGGGTAGAAGACCGGCATCCTCTCTGGCTGGTGGCACTTACTCTGGTCCTCACAGTCGAAATCAACACAGAGTTACAGCCCAGTAGCTAAAAGAATTATTATGCTATGCACACCCTTCCTTAACCCCAGCACTAGGGAAGCAGAGGCAGGCAGATCTCTGTGAATTCAAGGTCAGTTTGGTCTACAGAGCCAGTTCCAGAACAGTCAGAAGAACTACATGGTGAGATCCTGTCTTTAAAAAAAAAAAATCACGGGGTTGGGGATTTAGCTCAGTGGTAGAGCGCTTGCCTAGGAAGCGCAAGGCCCTGGGTTTGGTCCCCAGCTCCAAAAAAAAAAAAAAAAAAAAAAAAAAAAAAAAAAATCACTTACTGCATTTTTAAGGATACAAGATGTCTTGTTCACATCCTTCTTAATTTGTTTATACATGGAAAATCTAGTTAGCTCACAGTCTCTATAGCTATTTGGTACTAAAGTTCACCTCAGCAGAAGTCATGGTTCTCAGGACGACCCCATCCAAGGCTGAGCAATGCCACTTATGGCCTATATGGGGCACCTGTAACACACATCTCAGACTTCCAGAGGCTTCAATCCCGGGGCAGGGGAAGTTGATGATGGTGATAATACAAGGTCCCGCCGTGTAGTCCTTGAATTAGAATCTTCCCCTAAACTTTGGGACTACCACCATACCCACCCAGCATAGATTTTCATACAGTCTGATAGAGTTCTCTTTTTCTTTCATATAAACTTGTTCCACCTCAAAATCCAATTTCTGGATAACCCAACCTGCAGTGTGACAATATCTTTGCCTGCAAATCCCTCTTACTGGGTAGTGGTGGTGGCACACACCTTTAATCCCAGCTCTCAGGAGGCTGAGGCAGGGGAATCTCTTCAGTTCCAGGCCAGACTGGTCTACAGAGTGAGTTCCACAGCAGCCAGGGCTACACAGAGAAACTCTCTGTCAAAGGAAGGAAGGAAGGAAGGAAGGAAGGAAGGAAGGAAGGAAGGAAGGAAGGAAAAGAAAATCCTTTGGAAACTGAACTTTTGCCAGACCTTGCAACCAGGTTAATAACATACTTAGATACTCAATCTGTTTCCTGTGTGTGTGTGTGTGTGTGTGTGTGTGGTGTGTGGTCTGTCTGTCTGTGTGTGTCTGCCTGTCTGTCTCTCTGTGTGTGTGTGTGTGTCTGTGTATGTGTGTCGGTGTGTGTATGTGTCTCTGTGTGTGTGTGTGTGTGTGTGTGTGTGTGCGCGCGCGCGTGTGTGGTGTGGTGTGTGGTGTGTCTGTCTCTGTCTGTCTGTCTGTCTGTCTGTCTGTCTGTCTGTGTGTGTCTGTTATGTGTGTATGTGTATGTGTGCCCGTGTGTGTGTATGTGTCTCTGTGTGTGAGCCTTTTAACCTCTCATTTAAGAAAGCAATGTAACCAACCTTATATGCTTTGCAGTCAGCTTTTAAAACATAAACTAAATGCATGGCTTTGTGTATGTGAGTACACTGTAGCTGTCTTCAGACACACCAGGAGAGGGCATCGGATCCCGTTACAGATGGTTTTGAGCCACCATGTGGTTGCTGGGAATGAACTCAGGGCCTCTGGAACCTCTAAGTCATTTCTCCAGTCCCCAAATGCATAGCTTTAGTCTTAATCTAAAATTGTTCCATGTCCCTAACCCAGAACAATGTGTGTGCCTGTGCGTGTTTTGGTAATCATTTGCTGAAGGCAGCCAACAGGTTGAAAGAAACCTTAAACAAAATCAATAACAAATAAAATAAATTACAAAAAAAGATAAATACAAAACAAAACAACGATAACAAAATAAAAAACAGAATAACAATAAGTGTGAGAAGCAACATGTGGATATATACTGAGAACATCTGTTTGTGGGTCACCTGGGGTCAGTAAAGTAACTTCTTCCCTTCTAAAACTCCTAAAAAACAAGAATTCTGAATTCCTTTACCGTACTGTCTTTTTCTGTGCTGTTAAATAAACCGTTGTTTATTTATAAATGCTGTTAGGGACAGACAACAAGGACAGACAGACATCAGATATACGCAACAGACAGATTACAGACAACAAAGTACAGACAAATGGAGAACATTTCAAAGAATAAAGAGGAAGCTGAACTGTGACTGAAGTTAGTCCCTGTTTCTAATCTGAGCCGCCAAAAAAAGACTTCTGGTGACCTCTCTTACCCAAAAGAAGCCACGACAAAGCAATTGGTCTCAATTGGCCTGAGCACTGATGGCACACATCAAATGGGCCACCCCTAGGAACTAGGCAGGTTGACTCTCTCAGCTCTTGGTCAGTCTTTCTGCCCATTTTGGCTGCCATAAGTGTCATAAGTGTGTCACAGGGCTGGAGGGCTGATGTGCACCTTTAATCTCAGTGCTCAGTGCTCAGGGCAAAAGCAGGCAGATCTGAGTTCCAGATCCTCAAAGCGAGACCAATCTCAAACAGATAGAGAACAGAGTCTCTGCCCACAAGGGAAAGGATAGTGGGGGACCTGAGAGAACACGTCTTCAGCTGCCACAGTGCCTCTGAAGCAGTTCCCCTTCCGAAGCCATGTGCCCGCGTCTCCATAGTGTTTGCAGTCACACACCTGAGCCCCTGAAGGGGAGACAGTCTCCTTCTGAGTGCTTTCTTCTGTACTGAGGAAAGAGCTCAGCAAAGGCTTTCTTAAGTAAGAGAGAGAGTGAGGCGATCATACCTGGTCTTTCGGTGGGAGCTGCTGCTCCTGTACCCTGTGAAGAAATGAAACGGCTGCTTTAAGAGCAGAGATGACCAATCGCACACGCACCACCCCCTCGGCAAGCAGGAATACCATGGGTTTTCAGGTTTAGAGTTTGGGGAAGGAAATTTTTTGGTTGGTTGTTTAGATTCATTATTCAGTTTGTTGATTTTTGTCGTGCTTTTTTCATCATTTGTTTTTTTTTTCCCCCTTTGGTTTTTCAAGACAGGAGTCCCTGTGTAGCCCTGTCTGTATCCTCTGTAGACCAGGCTGGCCTCAAACTCAGCAATCTGCCTGCCTTTGCCTCCTGAGTGCTAGGATTAAAGGCATGCACCACCACTGCCAGGCTTGCCCTGTTGTTTTTTAATGTGAGTACCTAAAACACTGAAGACACTAAAAGCTGCATCAAGTACTAAACGTATCTATGCCTCTTAAAGAGTTCAATGCGGGGTTGGGGATTTAGCTCAGTGGTAGAGCGCTTGCCTAGCAAACACAATGCCCTGGGTTTGGTCCCCAGCGCCGACAAAAAGAAAAAAGAAAAAAAAGAGAAAAAAAGAGTTCAGTGCACTTTCTGTTTGTCTGTTTCACACTGTAGGCCAAGCTGGCCTTGAACTCACTATAGAGCCCAGGCTGGCCTTGAACTCACTATAGAGCCCAGGCTGGCCGGGAACTCCCAGCAGTCCTCTTACCTGAGTCTCCCTAGTGCTGAGGTTATGTCTACCGCAATGCTCAGCTGATGTACTTCTAAGTCGGAATAAGAGAAAAGGCTGGAGGCAAACATCTGAAAAGGCTCAAAGGACTCAACCATAATGAGCCAAAGCTCTCAGCTGGGCTCCAAAGTCTTGTGGGAATTCTCTGGCCAGAATAGAAAGCATGAAGACCCGAGCCTGTCCAGATGCGTCTCCCCAGATCAGTAAGGACCCACTTCCAGTTGCTTATCTCATGACAAACAGAAAGTAGGTGTTTTCAGATCGACTCCAGGAGGCCTTTCTCCATGCCCACTTTCATTCCTTGATCTCTCCTGACCCCGCCGAGAGACAACTACTGAAAGAGTTAACAAAAACAAAACAAACAAAAAAAAAAAAAAAAAAAACCACACCGTATAGAAGGTGGTATGAGACTGGGTCTCCTGTAGCTCAGGCTAGCCTCAAACGTGCTACAAACTACCAAGCCCAATTTACGTATTACTGGAAATTGAAGCCAGGGTTATATACATGGTAGATAAGCCCTTTATCATCTGTTCACATTCCTAGTCCTGGAGATAACATTAAAAAAAAAAAAAAAAGCCAACCATCACTGCGTTCATTCTGCTAATAATGTTAGTATATTATTTATTAATTTCTTATGTTTTGAATTTTGAGGCAGGGTTTTACTCCGTAGCTCAGGCTACCCTGGAACCTGTTGGGATTTTTCTGCCTCGACTTCCTGAGTACTGGATGCTCCCATACTCACCTATATTAGCACACTCGTTCGTGATTCTCCGTTTCTCACACAGGACAAGAAAAAAACTTTTAAAATTTTAATTTTATACATATGGGTGTTCCGCCTGCATGTATGTTTGTGTATCACATGGTTGCTGTGGAGACCAAAAGAGGGCGCTGGGTCTTGACTGGGAATTGAACCTGGGTTCTCTGGAAGAGCAGCTAATACTCTTAACCACTAAGTCATCTCTCCAGCCCCAGGAGACAACTTAAAAAAACAAAACAAAACATTATATGTCTGTATGAGTGTGTGAGCTGTGTATACTGAAGAAATAAAGTTTCATAGTTTCATAGATATGAGAAACAAAGTTGTAAAAACAAGGTTTTGAGAAATACATCTGAGGGTTGGGGATTTAGCTCAGTGGTAAAGCGCTTGCCTAGCAAGCGCAAGGTCCTGGGTTCGGTCCCCAGCTCCGGAAATAAAAAAAAAAAAAAAAAGAAAAAGAGAAATACATCTGGTGGTCAGGATGTCCAGTGATATGAAATAAGTTTTGGTGATCAAGATTCTGACTAAGCTAATTAAGACAAAACAATAACAACTGTTCTTGGAAAGACCCCCCCCACCACCACCCTGTGGTAAATTCCGAGAACAACCGCAAGATGTCATCCTGACCCTGCCCGACTACCCAGTTCACCCCTCCTCTAAGAGACTTGCCAACTTAGCCGTTTCCCAGTGATTCACCAAGGCCAGGTGTAGGGTTGGATGAGGAAAGTGACCAACTGAGCCAAGAACAGCCCCTTGAGCAGGCCAGCCAATACCTGACCAGATCCTTTGTCCTGTGAACCACCAATGAGAATGGGCCAGCTAACCCTGTTGCTGAAGTCTGCCCTCTGCAACAAATAAAAGTTGTGTGCTTTTTGGGTTCGGGTTTGCCTCTCCCTGCGTGGATAAACAGCCCCACGTACGTGGATTAAAAACCTTACATCCTCATGCTATTGCAGTGGTCACTTTGTCAATCTGAGTTCTGTGGATGGCGCTCCTGAGGTAAGGCCACTTCGGGGTCTTACAACATAAACCACATGCATGTAAGAGTCAACCAAGACTAGAAAAAGGAAATCAGAGTCCCTAGAACTGAGGTTACAGCAAGATCGTAAGCCACCGTGTGAGTGCTAGGAACCAAACTGTCCTCTACAAGGGCAGTGTAAGGTTATATGAGGCTGCTAGGTGTAACCCAAGGCCCCAGCTTTCTTACTGCGGTGGGGAGAGCTCTTCGTGTAACGATTGGACTTTTCATGATGAAAGGTATTTATATTTCTGGCTTACCGTGTAATAGGCCATTCTTCACGTCCCACGCGGGTCTCCGGATGTTTATACTCGTTTGTGTTTCCAAGTGTACTCTGTAATCCAGGAGATGGTGCCCTGAGTCCGGGAACGGATAAAAAGAATACAGTAAGCACTGACCAAAGCTGAGGCAATTTGGGTTTTGGTGACTGTTTTTGAGATAAGGTCTTATCACGTTACTCTTGCCTGGTCTGGAACACGCTATGCAGATGAAGCCTCCTGAGTACTGGTATTAAAGGCTTGTGCCACCAATGGCTAAAGCTGAGGGGATCTTCTAAATATACACCATAGGAGGCTGACGCTTTTTTTTTTTTTTTTTTTTTTTTTGGAGCTGGATGGCTCAGTGGTTAAGAATACTGTCTGCTCTTCCAGGGGTCCTGAGTTCAATTCCCAACAACCACATAGTGGCTTACAACCATCTGTAATGGGATCCGATGCCCTCTTCCGGTGTGTCTGGAGACAGCTACAGTGTACTTATATTATATATAATAAATAAATTTTAAAAAAGAATTTAAAAAAAAAAGAAAAAGAAAAGAGAAGGAAAAGTAAACCATAGGAGACCCGAAAGAAACTTCTGCTCTTTAGTAGTTCTTCATGCCAACAGGGAGGATGACCACGTCATTTTGGCATTGATACTGTTTACCTTCTGGTAATGGTGGTTGAAGTCAGAGGGGGAAACCTGTAGGGGCTGGAACAGGAAACGCTTTGTGGAAGTGAGGTCTTGATGGTGTTGGTAGACTTAGGAAATGATAGGAAAGTGCTGAGACCAGGAAAAACGTCGAAAGAGCGGCCTTCTCAACAGTGGTGCTCCCCACAGCGTCTCGGAAGACAGAAGAAACTGCTTGAACCTGCACGGGGTGCGTTCCCCTGAATCTGTTAGAAACAGCTCTGACCTAAGGGTGTCTGGATGAAAACCTGAAGCTCTGGGAAATTTTACTTTTTCATGATTTTAGCCTAGTAAGCTAATACAACTAAAGATTATGAACTGTTAGACTCACGACTAAAACTTACAATATCGTTATCTAAAACCGTTGCTATCACTGAGTCTCTGGGCTGATCTATAATGTCTTTGCAATAGAAAAAACTGGGTATAGCATCAGAGTCCAGTTAGCCATGCGCATTGAGGAGTAACTCGAATACCGAAACCGCCCGATCGGGATCCGCTGAGCCTCCAGAGGGCAGTGTTGCTTTCATAGAAGAAAGACCTCTAAGGTTCCTTGGAGGCTGCTCATGGGAGTCTGCTCTGGGGTGCACTTGTCTGTTTTGAGGAGAGCAGACAAAACTCAAAACTTCCGTTTTCCTGGTCCTTTTATATAGGCTGCTACCAGGAGGTGTGACCCAGGTTTAGGGTCGGTCTTCCGGTCTCAAATGACCCAATCAAGAAAATTGCCCCCAAGCACTATGCAGCTAGCTAGGGTTTTAGATGATTCTAGACGCAGTCAGAAGGACAACCAAGATTCCTCTTCCTCTCCCTGGCCCTGGAACTGAACCCTCTGGACTTCAGCTCTACCAGCCAAGGAAGGATACTTTCCTCCCCTCCCCCACCCCACCTTAAGATTCCGCTTGAAACCAGCGCTTTGACTTTTGCTTGGTTCACAGGTACTTATTGCTTCTGTGCTGAGTGCCTCTTTACCTCACTCTCTAGGAAGCAAGTAGACCTGTGCTATTCGCTGACTTAAGGCCCCAGAGCAGAAAATCCCTAAGGTGCCCATCTAAAGGGGAAAGAACTGGTGATAGGTCACCAAGCAGGTAAACTCCCTCCACTTGAAATCAGAATCGCATCTCAGTAAATACCAGTTCTAATACTCATATAACAAAATCATATAACAAAAGCACAAACAAGTGAAACTCTTTACCCTCTACTCCGCTCCACCCTTGGGAAGCCTGAGGCTGAGAACCCGGTTCCCGCCACTCTTCCGTTCCTTCAAGAAAAGAAGGCGACCTGCCACCACGGGGCCTCTAAGCGCCCACCGCCAAGTATGCGAACTACTCACCGGGTGATGGCCCTGGCCGACTGCAGAGCAAGAGAGGCGGCGGCTCTGCGGGGAACAGGGAGGGACCTCCCGGGAAACGAAACTGAAACTTTGCCTCTCGGGTCTCTGGGGCAGGACGCGCCTTCTCTCTGTCCTGGTTGTGCAGCACCCCTGAGCCCCAAGCGAGCCAGACGCAGCCAGCCATGGCCTCCAGTCCGGACCCGCCGTCCCCACTACTCGTAAGGCTGCCGGAGTCCATCCCCCGAGCGCACATGAAGCTGGAGATATATTTCCAGAGCCGGGCCTCCGGAGGCGGGGAGTGCTCTGTTCATCCCGTGGGGCCCGGCGCCCCGGACACCTTCGAGGTGAAGTTCCTTGAAAAAGCAGGTGAGCCGGGGCAGGGGAAATAAGGCTCGGGTGCAAAGGTGGATCCAACAGGTTTCCAAACCGACCCCTGCATGCTTCCGAGGAGAGTGTGGCTCTCTCTGCCTGTGGGAGAGTGCGGTCCACAGACTCCTCCATCGCTCAGTGGCAGATAGAGCCTCAGATGAGTCCACCCGCAGACGGTTGACTCCATCGGAGAATTTCCCAGCAGACCCAGTTAAGAAAAGAAACAAAGTGTGGGGGTTGGGACTGAGAAGGAAACCCAGAAGCTTGTGCGCACTAGGCAAGTGCTCCACCACGGGTCTGGACTCCAAGCCACTTTCCTGTTGTAAATAATGATCTCATCGATGTGTTTTTTAAGGATTACAAAAGTAACATACGACCACTTTAAAAAGGAAAGGCAAATGAAAACTTAATTGAAGATTGTTTGGTTTTGGTTGGTTTTAGAGACAGGGTTTCTCCCTGTATCCCTGGCTGTCCAAGAACTCGCTCTGTAGGCTGAACACAGAGATCCTCCTGCCTCTGCTGGGATTAAAGGCATGCGGTGCCCCACTAATGTCCCCAATGAAAGCATTTTCATGCATTCTTTTTCTGAGTCAGCTAATGCATATACGTTCTAGACTTTTGGATTCTTGGGTTTTTTTGGGGGGGTCCCCACTTAACTATGCAATAACTATTATTCAACGTCATTGAAATAAGAGACTCAAAACTATTACAAAACATAGGTTTTCCCCCCCACCCCCACCCTTTGAGACAGGATCCTGCCGTGTACCACGGATTGGCTTTGAATTCATGATCTCCCCCCCACACACACACACACACCGCTACCTCTACCATTTAAGTGCTAGGACTGTGGGTGTGTACCAGCATGCCCAGACTAGAAACGTGGTTTCTAATAACCAAGTTATATAATATGGTAAAACTTAAGCTCCCTACTTTGAAGTTCTGAATAGCTTCTCCCATCAACAGCCTGCTGTTCCAGAATATGCCAGAAATAACTGTTCACGTCCTCTGTGTGCATCTGACAAGGGGCCTACAACAGATACTGCAAAGGTCCAACTTGGTAAACCAATGTGTTTATTGGGGTTACTCACAGGAATATGGGAAATGACTCAAAGACAACTCTATCACCAAAGCTGACCTAGCATGGGGGGCAGCTCAGGAAGCTGGGAACCTGGAGCTCACTGTAGAGCCTGCAAGCAGGCTCCTGAGCATATCCCTTCCAGATGCCTCAGCTGGTGTAAACCTCCTCCAGGGAGCTTAGTGTCCACCTTCTGCAGGTAGCTTCTCTAGTGTCAAAGTTTTCTTCTCAGCTTGGCTTGTCCGAGAGTCTCCTATGCAGATCTTCATCGAAGCTCTGTTCTTGGAGTCTCAGGAGGACTCTTCCCAACAGTCTTTATTGCTTACTCTGTCAGGGAGGGGCCTATTCAATTTCGGGGATTTCCTAAAGCTATTTTGAGTTGTTTGCCTTCTTGCTTAAGGAACTTCTCTGCAGGGTAGAATGTTTCAATCTTGGGGAAATTTACGCAACAGTTCCACACTCTAGGGTTCACCCGTAGTGTTTAGCTTGCGTGAAGGATTAAAAATTCATCTAGAAATTCTTAAAAGTCTCTGTGGGCAGTGGTGGCACATGCCTTTAATTACAGCACTCTGGAGGCAGAGGCAGGCAGATCTCTGTGAGTTCAAGGCCAGCCTGATCTACACCGGGAGTTTCAGGGCAGCCAGGACTACCTGGTGTCTCAAAAACAAACAAACAAACACAAAAGCATAGGGGAGAGTATGCGTAGCTTATGTGAAAGCCCTAAGCTTGTTAGGGATATCTCTGAAGGTGGTGTCCTCGGACATTTCTGGAATCAACCTAGAGGGACCCTGAGGGTCATTTCTGTAAATCCTCTCTCATTGCTGTGTGAATGTATGTGTTTAATGTCTCCCCTCAAGATAAGGAGAATGTGTTGAAAAGGGGAAAACACAAGCTGTTGGTTGATGACAAATCTGTGCCTATTGTCCTGGAAACTATTAAAAAGCCAGAAGAGGACCTGAGACCCAGACCTCCATCACTGACACAGCCAGCTGAGACACCAAGCTCCCGACCTCCGTCCTTGACAGAGTCCCTGGATGAAGCACTGGGTGATAAGATACCCAGTGATGGGCCCGTTTTTAACTCTGTTGACTCAGTTGTCCAAAAGGTGAGTGCTGACAGAGGAGCTGGGCTGCTCTGGGGTCTGCTTCCCCTCGGGGTATTCAGGCAGTGTTGTGCACAGGTAAGAATGAAGCTTAGTTGGAACAGGTAGATTATCAGGATCTCAGTCAGCCTGAGTTAGGGAGAAACAGCCTTCTCTGGACATGGGTTTCAGTGAGACATCCTTCTTGTTACACTGGAGAAGGGTGAACAAGGCTATATAAACCTGAGAAAGTAGGTAGGAGTTTGGGGGGGGTGAGTGTCTTCTTTTTATTTTATTTATTTGCTTATTTTTGTTTTTGTTTATGTTTTTTTTTTCAAGACAAGGTTTCTGTATATAGTCCTGGCTGTCCTGGTCACTCTGTAGACCAGCGTGGCCTCAAACTCAGAGATTACCTGCCTCTGCCTCCTGAGTGCTGAGATTAAAGGCCTATGCTACCACTTCTTGGCTGCTTTGGGGTTTTCTTAAAGTAAGAGGGTAAGAAAAGGTAAGGTGAGATGAGAAAGGGCGAGACTCCTTCTGGGATTTAGAGCTACTTTAGGAGCTCAAAGCTTACAAACTCCTTCTTGACGACCACAGCATCGTCAAGGAAAGCAGAGTTCTCTTTTCTCCACCCTTGATCCCCCGGGTCAAGCAGATTGTGGCAGCCTTAGACCCAGATCTCTTGGCCACTGAGTATTAGAAAATGTTCATGCCCAGGCTTCCTCGCAAACCTTGCATGAGCCTCCGCAATGAGGTCTGGCCTTGTCTTTCTTTGTTTCATTCACGTTTAGACAACCTTCCCAAGTGAATGTAATGTGCAAAGGAGGCCGGTAAGCCTGGGTTGTAGCAGACTGTTCCTCTCAGGGGACTTAGGAAGTCAGTCACCACTAAGAAAAAAGTATAGTTTCTGGGTGTCTTTCTGAAGAGGGCTGGACGTCTGAGACATCTTATTTGTACCTGTTCCTTTTAAACCTTCAGGTCTTTCTCGCTGTGACCGCTGAGCTGAACTGTGAACTGCTCTCCAAAGAGCAGAGAGCACAGATTACTGCTGTCTGCCCTCATATCAAAAGCATGGAGGGCAGTGACGGAATTAAGAAGGTGTGTGGCAACTTCAAAGATATTGAAAAGATACATCACTTCCTGAGTTCGCAGCTTTTGGAAAGTGAGCCGACACGAAAGTACGTCCCACAGAAATACACACCTTCCGATGTGGAGAGGGAGCCCCCCAGTCAGAGAAGTTTTGAAGTTTCTGTGCTTTTCCTTGAATATTTCAAACATATTTATCCGGGTAGAATAGAATCCATAGAGAAAAAATTTGGTGTAAACATCAAAATCCAAGATAGTTCTCCGTATATGGTCTCTATAGGCTTCACCTCCAGACAATCAGGCAACTTAGAAGAAGCTTGTCAGTCTTTTGTCAGAGACTTTCAGAAATGCACGCAGTCTCTGAAGCAAGATTGTATCTCTTTAGAGGACCAACAGAGAGCAAAGAAGGTCAGGCAGGAGCTGAGTCGCTGCTTCCCAAAGCTCTTGATAAAGGAACAGGGAAGGATGCTAACTCTCCTGGGCTCTGCTGCTGACATTGCAGCTGCCGCAGAAAAAGTCTCCCAAACTCTTGTCCCAGCACCTGTGAAAATAGTAGCCACACCTGTGAAAATAGCCACACCTGTGAAAATAGCCACGTCTGGGTACATGACAAGGATCGAGGTCGATTCGACCCGCTTTAAGCTTCTAGAACCTGAGCTGCTCCAGGAAATCGCAGAGATCGAGCAGAAGTTTAACACTTGTGGCAAAGTCCAGGAAAAAGGCCAGAAAACCTGCATTCTCTTTGTCCCCAAGGATAAAGAGTTAGACCTGTCTGTGCAATCTTACACAAGTTTTACTGAGGCCTTCCAGCATGCCACGTGCCAGTTGAGGACAGAAGTTCTGTCGCTGAAACAGCTGGGCAAGGAGAAAGCTCAATTGCACAAGACCAAGTTTGCTGACGACTTTAAAATAAAACACCCAAACGTGCACTTCGTGATATCTCAAGAGTCAGTGACCTTGACTGGTTTGCCCAATCACCTTGGGCAGGCAATGCAGTATGTTGCCAAAAGGATAGGAATGCCCACGTTGTTGTCGTCTGGAGAGAAATTGGCTATGGATCATGAAACGCCCATGGAGGTCCACAGGAATGACTCAGATGTGGCGTTACTTTCTTTCGGAAGCTCTGCTAGCAGCCCTACGGCCTCGAAGGGGAACAAGGACGAGGACAACTGCGTCATCTGCATGGACACCATCAGGAACAAGCAGGTGCTCCCTAAGTGCAAGCATGAATTCTGCTCCTCTTGTATCAGCAAAGCCATGTCATTCAAGCCTGTCTGTCCTGTGTGTCTGACTCCCTACGGTGTCCAGAAAGGGAACCAGCCAGAGGGAACCATGGCTCACACCATTCAAAAAGACTCACTTCCGGGTTATGAAGGCTGCGGGACTATTGTGATTCAGTACAGTTTTGGAGATGGCATACAAACAGTAAGTGCACCCGAGGAATGTGGGTTTCGTTTCTCTTCCCCAGGACCTTGGGCTTCCTAGGCAAGTGCTCTACCACTGAGCCAAATCCCCAACCCCTGGAATGTGGGTTTCTTTTCACTGTGCTAGCATTGCCAAAGTCCAAGGGGTCATCCTGTAGCCTCTTAGATAGTGATTTTCCCAGGAAATCAATCATTCTGTAATTCCGGGTAGGGTCATAACAGATGGAGGCAGAGATCATGTTGCCTGCTTATATTAGATGCTTTTTTAAATTACTTTGACAGTATACTGAACTTAGGGCTTTGGGCATGCCAAGCAATCACTCTACGAGCCTTTCATATCTTTTTTTGGGGGGTGGGGGAGGGGGAGTTGAGACAGGGTTTCTCTGCCTTGTCTGTCCCGGAACTCAGTTTGTAAAGCAGGCTGGCTTGGAACTCACAGAGATCCACCCGCCTCTGCCTCCTGAGTGCTGGAATTAAAGGTGTGCACCAGCACCGCCTGGCCTCATGTCTTTTTATTAAAGGTAGAAATCATATGTGAGGATGGAAGGAGTCAGGCAGGCAATGTTCTAATTTCTATTTTGAAGAGGAGAACTATGAATTATTCAGAATATAAGTAAAATGTCAATATTTTTCTGGCTTTCAATAGGCTTCATGAACGTACCTTTACTGCAATTCAGAGGCGCGCGTGTGTGTGTGTGTGTGTGTGTGTGTGTGTGTGTATGTGTGTGTGTAAACATTTACTTTTCTTCATACAGAAGGAGCACCCAAACCCAGGAAAAGCTTACTCTGGAACTTGTCGAGTTGCATATTTGCCTGATAATGCGGAGGGGAGAAAGGTTTTGCATCTGCTCCGAAAAGCCTTTGATCAGAAGCTGATTTTCACAGTAGGAGAATCTCGGGTATTAGGAATCTCGAATGTCATTACATGGAATGATATTCATCACAAAACAGCCAAGTTTGGAGGACCATCAAAGTAAGAGTCTTTTAGAATGTCATGGCTGCTGGGTGAAGTACAAGGTTGTTGTCCAATGCTGCAGTTCGAGGCTGTGAGTCTAAAAAGACTTTCTAGGAGTAGGCGTTAGTTAGGGTCACTGTTACTATGGTAACCCAAAAGCGACCTCAGGAAGAACGTGTTTATTTGCCTTGCATATTCTGAGTCACAGTCCACTGAAGGAAGACAAGGCAAGAGCTCAAAGTAAGCAGGAACCTAAGGGCAGGAACTGATGGAGAGGCCATGGAGGAGTGTTGTTTATGGCTGCTCAACATGCTTTCGTGCGACATTCAGGATCACCAGCCCAGGGGTGGTACCACTGACATTGGGCCGGGCCCTTCCGACATCAATCTCTAATTAAGAAAATGCCTTACAGGGCTGGAGAGATGGCTCAGAGGTTAAGAGCACTGACTGCTCTTCCAGAGGTCCTGAGTTCAAATCCCAGCAACCACATGGTGGCTCACAACCATCTGTAATGGGATCTGATGCCACCTTCTGGTGTGTCTGAAGAGCCCATAAGCATTGATTACTACCGCCTGGGTAGAGTATGACAATTACGACATTAGAATAAGTTAAGGATTTAAGCCATCTGGCTGGAAAACAGATGCTGCTCTGCCGGCCAGGCACTGGAGTGACTAGAACTCAGAATACTAGATCCTCAGATTCAAATAGTACATACAGATTTTGTGGTCGTTTTGAGGCAGGGTCTCACTATGTGGCTCACATAGCTCTGACTGCTGGGGCCACCAAGGGCTGAGCACCCATGCTACCGTACCCAGCTATTGTACAAGTTGTTAAGAATGATGGGGGGGTGTTGGGGAGGGAGAGCATCCTTATAGAAGAAGGGGAGGGGTATGAGATAGGGGGCTTATGTCCGGGAAACCGGGAAAGGGAATAACATTTGAAATGTAAATTTAAAAAAAAATCCAATTTAAAAAAAATTATTTGGGAGGAAGCTAAAGGGTTTCTTTTTTTCCTTCCTACAGTTTCGGCTACCCTGATCCTGATTACCTGAAACGTGTCAAGGAGGAGCTGAAATCAAAAGGGATCGAGTAAGGAAACTGCAGGGAAGATGTCTATCCACTCTCTAAAGAAGTGTGTTTAGGAGGCTGTATTAGTACAACCAAAATCTTTTTCTAGAAAAACTTAATAACATTTCTCATGTGGCGTAGTCTGCTTGCCAGTCATTTCCAGAGCGTCACTCTCTCGTGGAACGCAAACTCTAAAGGGCACAGGCTGGGGAAATGGCTCTGCCTACCAAGTGTGAAGAAATGAGCTCGGATCTGCATCCTCCATGGAAAAGCCTGGTGTGATGGTGTGCACTTGTAATCTTAGCACTGTGGAGGCAGGAGGATTCCTGGAGCTTACTGGCCAACTGGTCTAGTCAAAACCATGAGCTCCAGGCTCACAGAGAGACCTTGTCTCAAGAAATAAGGTAGATCGGAGCATGGCAGTGCATGCCTTTAATGCCAAAACTTGGAAGGCAGATACAGGCAATCTCCGTGAGTCCAGACCCAGCCTTCTCTACAGAGCCCAAGTCCCAGGACAGCCAGCTATACCTAGTGAGATCCTGTCTCAAAACAAATATTAGGTGGACAGAATTAAAGATATCTGACAACCTCCTCTGTCCTGCGTACGCATCTCCCCCTC